>NC_041402.2:10704196-10919196 GCF_900747795.2 Erpetoichthys calabaricus | reverse complement strand
TTTATTTGACAGTAAACTACTTCAACCATATATATATATATATATATACATATATATATATATATATATACATACATTGCATTCGTAGTCTGTGTCACAATCTGATTGTATGGGTGGTTAGCTACCAGGTAACCAGAATTAGGGCGAAACACGTGTCGCGTACTCTTTGCATTATTTGACAGTAAACTATTTCAACCATATATATATATATATATATATATTTATTCATTGCATTCATAGTCTGAGTCCCGACCTGATTTGTATGGGTGGTAACCTACCAGGTAACGCTTGTGATTGGTCTACCATTTGGCAAACATCTGCCACGGGGTCCCCTTCAGTTGCAAGAAGCAGATCATGGAATGTTGCATAGTTTACTGTCAAATGATGCAAAGAGTATGCGCCCTAATTCTGGGCTCATCAGGCGTACACATTCACTGCTTCCCTCTCAGAGATCGAACCTCGGACGTCAGCGGCCAAGCCCCGTTACGTTGCACCACAGCGTGTGGTTACCAGATATTGTGTTTCAGACTACGATTGTTATGAATGTACAGTATATTATATATATATATATATATATATATATATATATATATATATATATATATATATATATATATATATATATATATATATATATATATATATGGGAAATAAGTTAAAGGTTATTTCCATGCTGAAAAGGAGAGAATGTTAAAGACACAACATGTTTACTGTACAATCTTCCTTCTTGTCTTTTCAGCATGGAAGTAACCTTTACCTTTTTTTCCTTTGCACAAGCACACTGACACCGCTCTATTCTAACTCCATACACATTTTAATTTCATTTTGATATATACATCATTAATCCCAAGTTGGAGATTGTCTTTTACATGACCTTTGGGGGTCAGCCATTGTACAGCACCCTTAGGCCTTCCTCAAGGGCCCAACAGAGTAGGATCCCTTCTGGTAGTAACAGGAGATGCCAGCGCAGATCCTTAGCCCCAGAGCCACCACATCACTATATATACGTACGTGTGTCATACGTTTTCACTAATTTAACACTAAAGATAATTAAGGTAAACCTGCAGATTACTGGTGAAGGACCTGAAGGGTCCAAGTGAATGCCATACAAGCCGGCGAGTGGCTGCACCTCACACCTCCACACACACCCTGCACACCCCTCCAAATCCGACAGTCACTCTTTATATAACACACACTACAGTCAGTTCTCTACTTTCGATTCAAGTGTTTCATCACCCGGACATTTGACGGAGTCCGATCCACGGTGACTAACTAATAAAACCCCATTCTTGCTTCCCCCGTGGTCGACAGGTAGGTTGCTTAATGGAGCAGACACACCAGACAGACTTGTTTTCCTTCCAGCCATCAAAGTGACCCCGCACTCACATCGATTTAAAAAACACAAAATGACAAGCGTGATCGGCAGCCTTACCTTGAGCTCTTTGAAGAAGACGCAGCTTCTTGCCCACTCCACAATTGAAAATAGAGTCTGGTCGGCCATTCTGCACATAATGCCAAACGTATTGAGTTTCTCATGCTTGCTGCGGCTGGCCTGCTCCTGCTGCAGGTAGTTGAGGATTTTGCTCTGGACCTGAAGCTCGTCAGGGTCACACCGTAGAAATTCCAAAATGAGCTGAGGGACGTTTGTGGGTGAGCTGGTCTGGTAGGTGTCTGGGTAGGGGTAGCCGGTGAGCGAGTCGGGGGAGCTTGTGTAATGGTCTGGGTACTCGGATTTGATCGCCCGGCTTGAGAAGGATGTGTACTGGTAGGCTGGCAGAGGCCCGTGGTTCTGCATGCTCATGCCAAGAGAGGGCGTCCCATAAGGACTGCGGTCATAGTCTGTGGGGGTCATGGAGGTCGGGGTGGACAGCGGCATGCTTTTGGATACAGGATGAATCCCATGGATGCTACTTGAAAGACTATAGTCAGTCTGAGGTGGGGACACCATGGGGGGCGTCGTCTCTATCTTGAAGCCGTTGGCGCGTATTAAGGCTTTCTTCTGTTGCTTCAGAGCTCGGTCTCGCTTGTACATCGGCCCAAATTTGTTTCTTCCTCCTCTCATGCGATCTGCCCGAACAGCTGGCCAAAGAGAACACAGGTGAAGTATAAAGAGCACGAATTACTGAGATAAACCTTACAAGTGCTAAAAAAAGAACTCGTGCTGTCAAAGCACACAACGGAAGGCTGTGTCTGCCCCATTCCGTAAGATTAGCCAAAATGAGGGAAGCAAGCAGGGCCGCCTTAGCAGCATTATGGGCCCCCGGGCAAAGTAGTGCGCTGAGGGTCCCTGTTTTGATAGCAAAACAGAAACATACAAAGGTAATCAGAAACACAATGGGCCCCAATGCTCCTGTGGCCCCCCAGGCAGTGCCCATTGTGCCCAGGCGTTAAAAACAACGACCCTGAAAGCAAGGATTGGAGATGGCATGCAGGGGTGGTAGGTTTAATGTATTCATTGATGAGATCCACCCTACCAGCCACAATAAAACTGCTTTTTACTTTTTGATAATATGAAATGGTAAATCTGAAGCTGCAAGCTCCGGAAACCCAGAAGAACCTTTCATTTTCCACACTAACACTTTACAGCACATAATTGCAGTTATCTAAAAGCAAACCTTTGACAAAAAGAAGAAAAGAAAAACTCATTCATTTGTTACAAATTCTGTGGCTTTCTTCAAAGTCCATTTTTGGTTTTTTTGGGGTTTTTTTTTAAATGAAACATTTCCAGAAATGATCCGTCCATTCAAGAATGTGTCAGCTTTAGACGGCTGAAACCCTTCACAGAAGCCGGCCGGCTTCTTCTTTCTTCCTTTCGTTCTTTCTTTTCCGTTTTTTTGCTTCCTTACTGTCCTTCCTTCAGTTATCTCGTGCACGGAGTCAAATTACAAAGTGGTGATGACAACACGCAGACAATCGCTTGTGGCCAGAATTCATAAAAACTCTCAGTGTGTGTGTGTGTGTGTGTGTGTGTGTGCGTATCAGGTATGATAGATAGATAGATAGATAGATAGATAGATAGATAGATAGATAGATAGATAGATAGATAGATATGAAAGGCACTATATAATAGATAGATAGATAGATAGATGTGAAAGGCACTATATGATAGATAGATAGATAGATAGATAGATAGATAGATAGATAGATAGATAGATAGATAGATAGATAGATAGATAGATAGATAGATAGATGTGAAAGGCACTATATAATAGATAGATATGAAAGGCACTATATAATAGATAGATAGATAGATAGATATGAAAGGCACTATATAATAGATAGATAGATAGATAGATAGATAGATAGATAGATAGATAGATAGATAGATAGATAGATAGATAGATAGATGTGAAAGGCACTATATAATAATAATTCTTTGCATTTATATAGCGCTTTTCTCACTACTCAAAGCGCTCAGCAATTGCAGGTTAAGGACCTTGCTGAAGGGCCCATCAGAGCAGAGTCCCTATTGGCATTTATGGGATTCAAACCGGCAACCTTTCGATGGCCAGTGCAGATCCCTAGCCTCAGAGAGATAGATAGATAGATAGATGTGAAAGGCACTATATAATAGATAGATAGATAGATGTGAAAGGCACTATATAATAGATAGATAGATAGATAGATAGATAGATAGATAGATAGATAGATAGATAGATAGATGTGAAAGGCACTATATAATAGATAGATAGATAGATAGATAGATAGATAGATAGATAGATAGATAGATAGATAGATAGATAGATAGATAGATAGATAGATAAAATACAAATGGCACCACTACATAATCCATAGAAAGACATGAAAGGTGCTATATAAAATTGTGCAGGCGTATGAATTTTTAAAGTAATATCTTATTGTTCCTACTGAATGAATAGACATTGAAATTCCAGGGATGAGGTCACCCTATCAGTGCTGAGAGGCTGGTGTCTGAATGTGTAACGCGTTTGTCGGTGAACAATATCATTCTCCAGGCCTGCCTACATTCAAGCCGTATGCGTGTACAGTTCTTTACAATTTCTTTTGGCACATTATGGCTCATTGAGGGTTCGTCACTTTTTAATGACTAGAAATACTCATCCACGTGAATAGAATAATTTGAAAATTCCACACAGTCTATTAACAACTTCTACTAATGGTGACTAATTTGTACTTATATACACACACACACATACACATAAATATAATTCCCAAAAGGGTGGGTTTGTGCCACCTCAGGCCCCTACTTTATACTTTTGTTTGTTTAAAGAATGTCATTCTCTAAGCATATCACATATTTGCATCTTAATCACTTTGATATTGTACATCATTTTTAAGCCTTATTTGTTATACAGAATGCAATATATAACATTACAGTAAAAGATAAAAATGCTTAGTATACTTAATATACTTTTAATAACGTGAAATGGTCGTTAGATTCTAAAGTTATCTATTGATTATAAACGCTGGCAGAGTAACAGCTTAAACCAGAAATGTTAGCAGAAAAAGACAAATCCGAGCAGGGCCCTACCTTCCAACCTCATTCCAACTGTGAGGCATTTCTGAAACCGACAGAAAGGACATCTTTTTCTTTGGGTTTTGTCAATTTTGCAGTTCTGATTTTCTGTGCACGTGTAACGTTTATTGTTCTGTACTGTCCTTTTGAAGAACCCCTAATAACAGAAAAAGATGACAACATTAAGACGATATACTTTTCACTTTTCCTTGTAACATTTCTAAAATATAAATGTTGTCATATGATGAAATATGACTTGTTAAGTAAGCAGTTCATTTAATACCAAAGAAAAGCCTACTCGATACTCATCTAACAAAATGACATGAAGTGTCGGCCGCTAACGCCGAGCGCACTTTACCTTGCAGCTTTCACAAGTCAGAAGCCCGTAGTGATAACCGGACACCTTATCGCCGCAGACAGGACACAGCTCCTCCAAGTCCTCATCGTACGTGTAGTCCATCACTTTAAACTGCACACCTGTCGTCACAAACAAACAAATAAAAATTAAAATAAAAATTACTAATGACAAAAAAAAGACATGAACCAGCAATGTGGCCGAAGTAACAGCAAAGAACGAGAGCCTCGCGTGCAGCCAGCCGGCCAAGACGAGATCGGCACAACACGTGCCGAATATTCAGGTATTAATTACGGACCCCAGCTGAGTTCCATATTGCAGTATATAATTCATTATTTCTTTGCCTAATAGATAGATAGATAGATAGATAGATAGATAGATAGATAGATAGATAGATAGATAGATAGATAGAAATGAAAGTCACTAAATAATAGATTGATTTATATCGAATCGCCGGATTATTGTAACGTTACTTCAATGCGCAGGCAAGCATAACACAATATAAGCACACTGGTGATATCTTACAAAATTTTATGAAATATTTTTATTCTTATATTAGCCTATACATGTATACTCTAAATATAATATAAAATGATATCAAATAATAATTCAATAGAGCTGAATTAAGCAGAGGATGGCTGTTTGTGAACGTTAAGATTCTGTACACGCGCCTACACGATGCCCGCCACGCTTTCGGAATATAATTATAAATAACAAAAACACACACACACACAAATAATAGGCATTTTATTGTTATTATTACCTAATAAAAATAAAATCAGAAATAAAAATAAATAAAACTAACCGTAATAAAGTGTAAAACAAAATATTTTCCTTTATGAAACAAATAACATCGAAAAGATTTAATTATAAAACAAATACCAAAGCTTTAATTCAAATAATCCTCATTACGACGGACTTTTTCATTTTTATAAGTAGAAAACACAGGCAAGTAACGTTCGTTTTATTTTTCGTTTTCGTGGCTGCAATTTTGTTAAGTAATTAAATTATAAACATTTCATGTGGTACGAATTAATATAAATAGTTAAACTTATACGTGATAATAAATACAGTTATTTTATAAACGAATTTGTATATAGCTGAATACGCATATGATAGGCAAGTAATGACAGACATAGATAGATAGATAGATAGATAGATAGATAGATAGATAGATAGATAGATAGATAGATAGATAGATAGATAGATAGATAGATAGATAGATAGATAGATAGATAGATAGATTTTTTATTTTTTAAAAACAAACTTTATTGAAAAACTCTAATCATCTATACTAAAACTTACGCAGCTTATTATAAAAATATTTTCATACTTAATGTTTAGTTAACATGTTTCAGCTCTAATAGATAGATTGATAAAAGGCACTATACAATAGTAGTGGCATTTTGTATGATGCCGTATAAGATCGATAATTGTTTTTCTTTCTTTTTTTTTAGAATGGAAAACTAGCAAAGCCACTCAATTCTATAATTTCATTTTATGTTGTTTTGTATCATTATTTTCAGATAATATCCCTGTAATTGTGGGCGCATCTGGTGTGTCCAGTGCTTCTTGCCTTTCAGATACACCAGTGAATGCCTCAATCGATTAAATGTTATTCTAATATTTTAGATAATACCAGTTCCATCTTTAATCCATCGCATGATGTAGTCCTTCAGAGGAAGAGCAGATGAGGCGCTCACGGTTCGTGCGCCCGCCCGCCCGCCCGGTTCACCGGTTCCAGTTGACATGAACACAACTTGATTTCGTTCAGACGTGTCGTTTCGTTTCGCTTTTCTACGGCCGGTTTATGGGCTGCGGCGCCCGCACTGCGCTGGCCACTTTTGTGGAGGTGAGCGGACAGCCTCGCACTCGTATCCATCTTTCGACAGCCATGTCAGGTAAACTCACCGCCGTAGCTGCCCCCAGTCTGGTCCTGGTTAAAATGAGAGTAATCCTGTTCGCCTTCGGTCAGCATGAAGACTGCCGCCTGTCTACTGAAACTGCCGCTCAGAATCGATGAAGGTGTGCCGTTGTCAATACTGGACTGCTGCGCAGGGGACACACTTGGACACTCCAGCCCCACATCTAAGGCTTATTTTTATAGACCATGTGTAGGCTCACACACCGCTTCCTATTTACACCTTATCCGAATCCCATTGGGGCGGAATGGTGAGAATGATAGGTCAGAATTCCAATCACTTCTGAAATACTGCCTGGTAATTATAGTTCGTATTAAAAACAAAAAAATGAAGGAGCCAATGGGCTCTCGAGGAGGGGAGGGTCTAATAGCGGTTGAAAAAAAAGCCAATAACAATTCCTTCAAATAAAACACTCTGAGGGCTCGCAGTCATTGTGAGTAACGTGGCTGGCGAATGTGCGGCTGTAACGGGGTCTGAACACACTTAATACAAAACAGTCAAAGGGTTTTTTTGTTGATGCATGCCTTAGTCGAATATATATACACCATATAACATTAAAAAAATCTATATACTATAAATAAATAAATCCATTATATAGGAAGTCATTCACCGAAGATTAAGATGGAAAACAATGGAGAAGATCGGGTTAGCAAAAAAAATAAAGAAATGGAATAAATTACAAATGTGGGAATTTCACCACAAGATCTTGATTTACACTTTATAAGAAATTAAGTTTCGCAAGATATCGTTTGAGCTATATTAGAATAAATATATCTGCATGCAAGAAATCATTTCATGTTTCACGGATGGTATGTTTACATCACCAAAAATGAGAAGGAAGAGTTAAGGAAAGAGAAGACAAAATTTCTAGTCATGAAATAAATGACTTTAAAAAAAAATAAAATAAAACTTATGAGAATACTTTCGGTGTTATAATTAGGATCATTCTCTTTATTGAGGAGATGATCAATTGCATTTTATCGCTGCTTATATGTCAACACCAAAAACGCATTTTACAGTTCTTTATTACTGGTAGTGTAACATCATAAAAAATCTGAACATCGCGTAGTTTCTTTTAAGTTACTTTAATTATGTTTTGTAGTAAGCATAGCAAGTGAATCCTTTTAGTTTTATCCGTATTGAATTAATATTTATTAATAAACGGAATACCCGGCAAAAGGGTGGGTGCCAGCGTGACTGTCCTGGTTATTTAACCAAAATGTTAACAAAATGATAACAAAAAAAGGGCACATCTGCGGAGACGGTGCGCTTAGCCGGCTCTGCTGCTTGGAAAGAGTACAACGAAAGCAGGGACGACACAAACTGTTTACCTTCTTAATTTACAAATGCAGCGATTTAAAAAGAAAAACTTCGTGAAGGGAAACGCGACCGCACAGAACTGTGATGTGAACTGAATTAGGCGGGTGGCACCGTGTATTAAACATGTGGATGATATCGTGCACACACACTGTACATGCATGAAATCCGTTATCTTTATATAGATATATATATAATGGGTATAAAATGCAGTATATACTTAGACCATATATACACTCTAAAAGTACTGGGTCTAAACTGGCATGGTACCACTTTTCTGTGGTTCCTCCCAGTATCATTGCTTGACCAAAACCCATTTAATTCTCAGAAGGGTTCTTTGCAATTTTTTTTTTTAGCTTTTACCTTCAATTCAATTCACTCCTGCATGGAAAGCGAAATTAAATATAAAACCGACCACTCTTAAAAAATTACAGTTCTGTTGTGACAGTTGTGTGGTTTTCTACTGAACCACAACCTTTAAAAGACCATTTCATTCTGGGAAGGGCCCTTTGCATTTATGAAATTGGTTCTTTAAGAACATTTCTGATGAAACGGACACGACAAAAACAAAACAGAAATCTTTAATGTATGGCAGGCCGCCCAACAGGATACAAGAGATCGAGAAAGTCTGAATTTAGCCAGCCTGGGTTATGAATGCACAGCAAGAGCCCTTTTAAAATGAAGAAGCCAGCGGTGTTTCACAAATCTGCATCTCTTCAAGGTTACTGTAATTATGGAAGCTGTTAAAGATCTAAATAAATAAACGTCCTTTCTGGATACTTTTTGGGGAACCAAAAATAGTTCCCATGTGGCATCGCTCTGAGTGAGCACACACAAAATATATAAATCAACTTTAGTGTATAAATAGTATAATATACTGTATATTCGTTAGGATAACAATTGAAAATAAAGGCATATAAGGACGCTTTCTCTATATGCGCAGATGTGTTGTATTTTGATTAAGACATGCAAGTAAAAATTAACCTACTCTGTATATGTGACAATAATGACTTTATAAACTTATATACATATACTATGCTTACATGCACACATTTACCTACATTATAAACTATTATATTCAAACCATATATGCATTAACTTAAAAATGCCATATATATATATATGAATATATACGTATATATATGTGTGCGTGTGACTGTATGAATGTATGTATGTAGTCTTAATCGTTATCCTCAAAAACATTACTATTTTTTCAAGTGTGACGATCATGCATTAATAGGAATAACTGAGATGACTGAGAAATGAATAATTATGTGCCGGAAATTACTTAAACAAACCTTGCTATACTAATTGATATTAATTTAAATCGCCGATTAGACTTTTCAAATTATTATTCTTTTAGGAGAGAAAAAAAACAAGCGATATTTGACAATTCACTTGAAGGCTGTTAGGAAAACTCGGCGAAAGTGCTTTTCTTTCCGTGATTGAACGCTGCAGAGCGGCGGCAGTCAGAACGACTGAGACGATCACACTTAACACTCGCGGAGTAAGCCCAGTCCCGGCATTTTTAGTATTTGTTTTAAATCGTTTGCCATTTCACAACACTCTTATTTGTTATTTTCATTTTGTCCACTCGACCCTTTTGTTTCTCAAAACCTGTTTCTCAAAGCGCCCGTGAAAGATCGCTATACAGTATATATAATGTAGGTCTATATTTGTGTTTATAGGTACTTATTTATATTATAGCTCTTTGTAGACCTGCAGTGGCAGTACATGTTTGAACTAAATCGCGTTTTCCTAAACTGCGGCCGCGTGTGTGCAGTAAAATGAAGTGATCGACAGGAGCTGCGCGCTCATCGGTCCCGCACTTGGCGCTTCAAACGCATTCGGGATGCGAACCCCTCCATCATTTGCTGTGACCCCTTTTCATTCTCTTATAGTAGAGAAAAGCCGAGCAAAATGACACCTTTAATTGGCTAACTAAAAAGATTACAATATGCAAGCTTTTGAGGCAACTCAGGCCCCTTCTTCGGGCAAGATGTTCTTGCATATTGTAATCTTTTTAGTTAGCCAATAAAAGGTGTCATTTTGCTTGGCTTTTCTCTACATTCATAATGGCTAACACGGTACAACACCCTAGTCCTACATTCTCTTATAGTCTAATGGTAGGTTCGTTCGAACACCAAAAGGAACTTGTAAAACAAAGATTTCAGTTTGTCCTTTTCACTGCACAGTATATAATTGCATCAACTTTAAAGAGTTTTGTTGATATGAGTTTTGTTTAGAAACTTTTTTTAAAAATTTAAACCGCTGAAATCTTTTGTTGCGGGTCGTGTTAAGTTTTACATTTTAATTTGACCGACTATCGCAATGGAACTTTTTCGAGATAGTATTAAGCATCATTTGAAGAATTCACTGTAGAAATTAATTTACCTGAAATAAAACAGCACGTGAAGTCTGATAGAAGAATTATTGGAAAGTGGTAAAGTTTTTGCTTTAAAGCATTTTTTTGTTTTGTTTTTCTTTCTTTCACCGTATAAGGCATTGCATAAAATGAACAGTGCATGATTTAAGAATACTAAACAGTTATCTCTTTCTTTCTTTCTTTCTTTCTTTCTTTCTTTCTTTCTTTCTTTCTTTCTTTCTTTCTTTCAAATATGTATTTGACATGCTGTCGTCACGGAGGCGCTCTCCGTATTCATGTCACCCCGCCGCTGTCCTTTCACCCGCTCCGCTCACTTGTTCGTTGAGCCTTCTGGTTTTTGGACGCACGAGTGACGCACATTAACTGCCCTCTCTATGATTTAATAGTTCGATAGGTGAGGTGCGTTAACGTGCTGTCTAAAGGCTGTCGGCTCCCCTTCTTCTTACTGCCAGTGATCTCATCGTAAAGAATAATTCTACGATTAGGGCATGTAATTAGAAACCTAGAAAGTCCAAAAAATGTCCTCCTCCTCTTCCTATTATTATTATTATTATTGCTTAGATGCCCTTAAACAATATCTTAACCCTGACAGCAGACACTATACAGTATACATTTATCTTTTCAGCCTTTCCTACTCCGAAGCCCAATTATAAAATTCATGGCGCACTTACATTGGTTCGGATTTTCCTGACACAAGGAGCTGTAAAGACACAAAGAGGCTTCATGAGACATTCTTAATTCAAAGCTCCAGAATATCTTGCCTGTGACCAGCCTTTCAGGTATCTGCATTTAATAAATGACAATTCAGACACAGAATCCCAAACTAAAGTGAGGTGTTCCTTAACTTGCTTTCCCAAAGATATTCCATTCAGGCCGGCCATGCAGTTTATCTCCGGGCCTCCCATTATTTTATTCTTTTAATAGTGGTGTCTGATTGGCCTTTATGGTCATGTGGTCAAGTACAGGCTGAAAGCCTCAACGTGTCCTGAACTGACAGAGAAGGAGATAACAAAGTTGTTTGAAGGGTATGGGAAATAATTAAAAAAAAAAAAATGACTAACTCTATAAAACAAATCACGGCAAATAGTTATTGTGTTTGAAAAGAGGTGAATGAGCATGAAGATGAAGCAGAGAGGCGGAATTTTTCAAAAACTAGGCCCAAATGCAGGGGCGTGCCTGACATCACACAAACCAACATGTGAAGAGTCCACCCTGAAAGTCAGAAACAAAGTGGGATCAGGGTGCCAGTCCACGACCCGGGCTGCATTGGACACATACTGGCATGTTATATGGCCAATGCTAAGAGAAACAGCTGAAAGAACAAAGGATTAAATAAGCTACAATGACTACTGTCATAACTAAATCAGCTGATCTGTTAGCAAATGATTTGCAATGACAGAATGAATCAAGTTTAGGACAGCCATCAAAAGAACTGGAGATCTGGGGGTTCAGGGAGTGCGGTCTGAAATATTGATAAAGCAGAAACCCTCACATTGACATTAACACTAGTAGCAATGAGCAGAAATAGACAAAAGACACTATATAATAGATAGACAGATAGATAGATAGATAGATAGATAGATAGATAGATAGATAGATAGATAGATAGATAGATAGATAGATAGATAGATAGATAGATTTGAAAGGCACTATATGATAGATAGATAGATAGATAGATAGATAGATAGATAGATAGATAGATAGATAGATAGATAGATAGATAAAAAGGCACTATATAATAGATAGATAGATAGATATGAAAGGCACTATATAATAGATAGATAGATAGATAGATAGATAGATAGATAGATAGATAGATAGATAGATAGATAGATAGATAGATAGATAGATAGATAGATAGATAGATACTTTATTTATCATTTGCATGGACATTCCGGTTGATTTTGTGAATCATAGTTCGCTTACAGGAGAGATATATTCACGCTAATCCAAGGCAGAGGCTGCGGACCGAGGGGAGGATGAAGCGTGATGTCAGGAGTGGGGAGCCCTATATAATAGCACTATATAATATATAGATAGATAGATAGATAGATAGATAGATAGATAGATAGATAGATAGATAGATAGATAGATAGATAGATAGATAGATAGATAGATAGATAGATAGATAGATAGATAGATAGATAGATAAAGGCACTATATAATAGATAGATAGATAGATAAAGGCACTATATAATAGATAGATAGATAGATAGATAGATAGATAGATAGATAGATAGATAGATAGATAGATAGATAGATAGATAGATAGATAGATAGATAGATAGATAGATAGATAGATAGATAGATAGATAGATAGGGCATTCTATAATAGGTAACTATGCCAGCTTACCCATGTAAGCTTAGATCCTCCCATGCTACATAGCATATTGCACAACAAGTGTTCTCCAGCGTTTCCGGTCTTTGGCAAAGGTCTAGGCTTCATCCCAACTGATGTTCAGCGCCTTCAGATCTTCTATGAACATTGTTCTCCAAGTATTCCACAGGCATCCTTCTGGTCGTTTGGCGTCGGGAGGTACGCATGTCATTGTCGACTTTGGAATCTGATTGTATCTCCATTCAAAGGACATGGCCTGCCAGTCGGAGTCCTCTGCAGGTGATGGTGGTGTGGAGTTTGCATGAGCCACTTCTTTGTAAAATCTTTTCTTTGGTGATGTCATTGTAGTATCAGATCTTGAGAGTTGATACTTGCTGATATCTTCTAAGTTTCGCTGGCATAAATGGCCGTGGAGACCATGATAGCAGTAAGCAGGTGAAACTCAACCTTCAGAGAGATGGGTGGTGAGGACCAGATCTTGTTTATCCTCCAGAAGATGGCTTTTGCCTTCCCGATGCAGCATTTTATATCTGTTTCTACGTCTCCATCTTTGGTAATCACACTAGCCAAGAAAGTGAATCTCTCCACTTCCTCCATCTGCTTCGGTCTGATCATCACTCCCCTCATCTGGACCATGTCATGTATGTTCATGATCTTTGAATTATCTGCGCCAATCCTGAGGCTGATCTTGGTATCTTCTCGGTTGAGGTCAGTCATTGCATCCTGCTGCTTCATCTCATCCTCTTCAAGCAAGGCAATCACATGAGCAAAGTCCAGATAGCCATGGATCTCTTAATCAGTCCAGTGAATACTGGCTCCAATGTCGCCCCAGCTCGTCACATGACATACTCCAAAAGAAAGGAGGAAGAGAAGCCGGGACAGGATATACACCCTTGTCAGACCCTGGTTGTAATCTTGAAGAAAAATACATATGGCCTGTTTCAGTTTTGACACAGCAGCTTGATCGCCGATACAGATCTTTGAAGATGGAATTAAAGGCTGTAGGTACACCATAGGAAAGCAGGATCAGCAAGAGGGACTCTCTGTGTATGTGGTCGAAAGCTGTCTCGAAATCAACAGAGTTGATGGCCAGTGATTTTCAGAACTTGACACATTGTTCTATAATGTTCCAGAGGGTGAAGATTTGTTCGGTGCATGATCTTCCATCATGGAAGTCAGCTTTCTGTTCCTTCAGGCAGTGGTCTATTACATTCCACAGTCGCCAGAGTAGGACCATACAGAACCGGGTGATGCCTCGCCAGTTGGTGCATTCAGATGTGTTTCCTTTCTTCGAGATCTTGACTATGGCATATTTCTGCCAGTCATCTGGGACTGCTCCAGTTTGCCAGCCCTCGCTGAAATATGTTGCAAGCTCTTCTGCCTGACCTGACCACCATGTTTCATAATTTCTGTGGATATTTCGTCTAAGCCAGCTGTCTTGTTATTCCTGAGGGTTATGATCACAATGTTTACTTCCTTGATGATGATCACCCCAGTGTTCACTTGTAGACCTTCCAGGGCCTCACCCATGTTGAAGTTGTAGGTAGTAGCCCAGTCTGGTCAGTTCAGAGTTCAATTAATCTTTCGTTCTGCTCTTCTTTGACAGTCAGAGAAGCTTCTTCCTTTTATCATTGATTGGAACACTGGAATTACTTTTTGCTCCAGTCAGCTTGTTGATGATGCAGTAAAGGGTTTTGGTGTCATCACCTCCTTTTGAGCTTTGTTTCCCTTTTGTTCCAGGCGTTCTTTCTTATCTTTCCAACAGCTCTTCTTCACAAGTTGATCTAGCTCCATGAATTTTCATCTTTCCTCTTCTTGGAGGCGTTCATGTTTGCATCCTGATCTCGTTTCATCTTCACGATTTGTCCTTCGTCAATGAGTTTCACTCTGTGATCTTGGATCCACTTCTCCTTCTGCTGTTTTCAGCATCTTCTGATGGTATCTTTGAGCTTGGCCCAGTGGTGCTCGACATCCGTTGCCCCTCTAAAAGAGGTTAAAGATGTTGTACGGTTGCAATACAAAGATGTCGATGTTGGTTGAGTCTTTGTGCTTCTCCGTTGCAAACGGTCGCTTTGGTGTGGACCATCTTTGGTTTCGATGTTTGAGTTTAATCTTTGCCCTGACTGGGTAGTGGTCCAATCCAACGCCTGCTTTCCTGATGACCCTGGCATTGTGTAAGGATGAATTCCACTTCTGTGTGATGCACAGAAGTCAATTTCATTGAAGGTTTGCCTATCTGGTGTTCGCCAAGTGTTCTTGTGGATCTGCCTGTGTTGGAAGTTTGTGTTACCAACACATAATTCATTGTGTTCTCAGAAGGTTACCAGCCATTCACCATTGTCATGTCACTGAGGTGTTTAGATGGTATGTGTGCCCCCAATCACACCTTCAAATCCATGATGATCACCAAACAATTTGGTATTGAAGTCTCCGATCGATATCTTTATTTCATGGTTCGCATGGTTTGGGATGACATCAAGGGTGGCATGGTGGCGCAGTGGGTAGCACTGCTGCCTCGCAGTAAGGAGACCTGGGTTCGCTTTCCAGGTCCTCCCTGCGTGGAGTTTGCATGTTCTCCACTTGTCTGCATGGGTTTCCTCCCACAGTCCAAAGACATGCAGGTTAGGTGCATTGGCGATTCTAAATTGTCCCTAGTGTGTGCTTGGTGTGTGTGTGTGTGTGTGTGTGTGTGTGTGTGTGTGTGTGTGCGCTCCCTGTCCAGGGTTTGTTTCCTGCCTGCGCCCTGTGTTGGCTGTGATTGGCTCCAGCAGACCCCCACGACTGTGTAGTTAGGATATAGTGGGTTTAATAATGGATGGATGGTTGGATGGGATGTTGTCAAAGATGTCCAGCAGCTCCTCATAGAAATAATCCTTCACTGCGCTATCCGTGTTCTCAGTCCGCACATATACTGTGTCCATAGGTGAAATGGGCTGTGATGATTCGATCGTTGTTGGGCTTCCAACTGATTAGTGCTCTCTTCGCACATTCACCCAAGTTCAGGCAGACGCACCGTTCATTCCTTTCGTGTGCCCCTCATACAAGATGGTTTTATCGCTGATAATTTGTCCCTTTCCTATCCATCTGTCCAGCTGATAGTTATCAAATTCTCACAGTAGTTGATTCAGTCATCCACTTTGATACAATGTCTGCACCTTCCACGTTACGATTTTGTGATGTTCCTGACAGAGAAGATCGCCTTCAACTTTGGGCACCAGAGACTGACATTGGTTTGTTCCAGCGCTGTCATGTAGCTCGAAATTTATCCCTCTGGTTAACAAGAAGGCTGATTAGAAATTATTGAGATTCTGCTTGTTGTTTTTACAATGCTTATGGTTTTTATGAGGACCAGTTTCTAACCCGACAGTCAACCCTCCTCCTGTCACATCCAGACTTGGGACCGGCAATGGTGGACTTAACTATGGAAAGTATCAGTAAAATAACAGAAACAAAGAAACCATGTACTGTATAAATAATATATGACAATATGTACTATACAATAAAGTAAAGTGTCCAACAGTAATACTGTAATAGTGCAGACAGCTCAGATCTGCAGAAGGAAACAAATCCATGAGAGTGCAGATATTTAGATAAAAAAACCCTTTATAACAATCCAATGTGAGTTATTTGAAAGGCACTATATGATAGATAGATAGATAGATAGATAGATAGATAGATAGATAGATAGATAGATAGATAGATAGATAGATAGATAGATATGAAAGGCACTATATGATAGATAGATAGATAGATAGATAGATAGATAGATAGATAGATAGATAGATAGATAGATAGATAGATAGATAGATAGATATGAAAGGCACTATATGATAGATAGATAGATAGATAGATAGATAGATAGATAGATAGATAGATAGATAGATAGATAGATAGATATGAAAGGCACTATAAGATACATAGATAGATATGAAAGGCACGATATAATAGATAGATAGATAGATAGATAGATAGATAGATAGATAGATAGATAGATAGATAGATAGATAGATAGATAGATAGATAGATAGATAGATAGATAGATATGAAAGGCACTATTAGATAGATAGATATGAAAGGCACTATAAGATAGATAGATAGATAGATATGAAAGGCACTATAAGATAGATAGATAGATAGATATGAAAGGCACTATATGATAGATAGATAGATAGATAGATAGATAGATAGATAGATAGATAGATAGATAGATAGATAGATAGATAGATAGATAGATAGATATGAAAGGCACTATAAGATAGATAGATAGATATGAAAGGCACGATATAATAGATAGATAGATAGATAGATAGATAGATAGATAGATAGATAGATAGATAGATAGATAGATAGATAGATAGATAGATAGATAGATAGATAGATATGAAAGGCACTATTAGATAGATAGATATGAAAGGCACTATAAGATAGATAGATAGATAGATAGATATGAAAGGCACTATATGATAGATAGATAGATAGATAGATAGATAGATAGATAGATAGATAGATAGATAGATAGATAGATAGATAGATAGATAGATAGATAGATATGAAAGGCACTATATGATAGATAGATAGATAGATAGATAGATAGATAGATAGATAGATAGATAGATAGATAGATAGATAGATAGATAGATAGATAGATAGATAGATATGAAAGGCACTATAAGATAGATAGATAGATATGAAAGGCACGATATAATAGATAGATAGATAGATAGATAGATAGATAGATAGATAGATAGATAGATAGATAGATAGATAGATAGATAGATAGATAGATAGATAGATAGATAGATAGATAGATAGATAGATAGATGTAAAAGCCATTCTATAATAGGTAGATATAATAGATTGATAGGATTCTGTTTTGTTTAGCTTTTTGCTAAAATCATTTACATTCCTTTTTTATCTCATCAAGTAACACTCAATATCTTATAACGACAAACAGAAAATAAGATTTCAGAAAGGTTTTTTAATTTATTATAAGTACAAAATCGAAATCTCTCACTGACACAAGTATGCAGGCAGAGTGGCGGCCCTGAGTCTAAGTATCTGCGTTGGTCTCTGCTAGGTTGCCTATTCAAATCCAATTACTGCCAGATGGGGTCAGACTCCATTGGGCCCTTAAGAAAGGAGACCCTTAACTTGAAAATTGCTCTTTGGGCACTAGCTGTGCAATGGCTGATCCTGTGCTTTGATCTCCAAAGCTCTGGCAAAAAGATAATTTCCCCTTAGGGATTAATATGGTGTACCAAATACTTAAACAAAAAGTATTCAGACATTTTGCTACGACACTTAACATTTGTGTCAGGTTCAGCCCACTCTAATAGTCACCATGGAGATGTTTCCACACCTTGTTTGGAGTCCACTTGTAGTCAACTGGACTGTTTAGCAATGGCACACACCTGTCTATAGAAGGTCCTACAGGTGAGGGAAAACCTTGTTATTTGTTAATACTTTTAGTGAAAGAAAGAAAGAAAGAAAGAAAAAGAAAGAAAGAAAGAAAGAAAGAAAGAAAGAAAAAGTTGTTTTATTTTGAATTGAACTTTATTAATCAATAATCAACAACTCATTTATAATATCGTAAGTAAAGAAAAAAGTAAAGAAAACCCCAGCTCAGCCCAAACAGAAACCAATACTTAATTCATATGTCAAATAATAAAAATCAAGTCATTATCTTCAAGTTTACAAATTTCCTCATGAACGCACCATTTTTCCTCAAAAGAATTCACATTTGCAGTCATTCTGTAGATTTTATATTCCAAATACCCCCCCATTCACAAAGCCAACCCCCGCCTTTTACAAGTTCACGTTATGGTCTTATCACGTCACGTGGTTTATTTGACGTCACTCGCTCTTTTCTGGATGTATAAATGGTCAGCTTGGCTTCTCCAATCTGACATTCAAGAAAGAAAGAGAAATTTGCTTTTTAATGTAAACTTTATTATTTAGTATCAGTCATTATAAGAACAAACCAAAATCATTACAGTCACAAGCACTCAAAAAAAAACGTAATTACCCACAGTTGGTGTTAAAATTACAAACACCAAACGACTTCCTGATGCAAACTGTTTTGCAGGCTATAAGTCATTTTATTAAAATGTATAAATAACTAAGGAGTATCTTCATTTTCCCTAAAGCAATGAGCGTTTTAATTTAACGAAACTCTCTCCGACTGCCGATTTTCTCTTTCCTCCACGTCTGCTGTAAAGAGCCGCGTTTGCTAAGACCCTTAGTATCTCTTGGAGTGGGCTGTGCAGAGCTTCTGTACAACGAGTCAGACTAATTGTTGGCTGCATTTTGAATGATTTGAAAAGCCTCCACATGCTCAGCTGCACCCTCTGTGGACTTCTATCCGAGACTGAAAAATGACAAATTGTTACTAGTATCAAGAATATTTTGACTTTAAACATTTACATTTTATTATTTCAAATATCCGACGTGACTATTCCTATGTATTATGTACTTCAACTTCATGGTGTACTGCGGTGAGTTGGCACCCTACCCAGTATTGGTTCCTGCCTTGTGCCCTTTGTTGGCGGGGATTGACTCCAGCAGACCCACGTGACCCTGTGTTCGCATTCAGCGGGTTGGAAAATGGATGGATGGTCTTCACGGTGTAAATCCTGACATTTCTTGTGAACGCCGCAGATCACTAATCACACTTTTTTGTATTCTGTAAGTGCGTTTTACTGTTAGTTAGAGAACGCTGGTTTCATTTTAAGACAAAATCCAGTATTTCATTTATTAACCTACAGCTCGTTCGAACGGAGCCCCGTATGTATCAAGCAAAATAAATAAATAAATAATGTAATAGATTTACGTAATTCATTTGAACGTATCATTTTTTTTATTTCTCTTACTTCCATAGCTAATTATTTTTCCTGGTATGCAGTTTAATGAACTGGAACCGGGAGCGTATAGCCAGCCCATAATTTCAGGTTATTCTACGCTGTTTAGTGCCGTTATCTTCTTCTATTAACGATTCCACCGCTGACTCTGGAGTATCACGTTCTTGGAGAAAATTCCATAAATCCATTCTCCTGCATTTGAAACTCATTTCAGGACCCCTCAAAAGCACCGTTTCAGCCGCGGTGGTCTTCCAGCCAGTTCCTCTTCTGGTTCACTGATGTTAACACACACCTTACAGTTCGCTTATGGTTCACTGAATTGTATGCCAAGAAAACTGTACGGGGCTCCGTGATAAGGACTGTTCTGCATGAGGAAAAAACTAATAATAATCTGTTCAAATGAATTTTAATGAAATAAGAGTCAGAGAAAAAATAAAAATTATTTATTCGAAGGAGTTGTGTAGGTACAAAGTCTTTCCCATGGATTTGCACCTTCTGTCTTTACTTTCATGAAGTCTTCTCTTGATTGTTGACTTTAGCAATGACAGGCTGACCTCCCCGTGAGTGATCTCGGTTTGGCTAAATGTCATGGAGGGGGTCTTCTTCACCAAGGACAGATATCTGTGACCCACCAGCACAGTTGTCAGCCATGGTTGTCCAGGCCTTCAGATGTTGCTGAGTTCACCAGTGAGTTTCTTCTTTTTATGGGTCTGCCAAACGGTTGACTTGACCATTCCTGGTGTTTCTGCCCTCTCTGGTGGGTTTGTTTTGCTCTCTCTGCCTGTTTTTACTTTTATGGAGAGCTCTATGGACCTCATATTGAGAGTTCACAGTAACAGTTTCCAAATTCAAATTCCACACTTGGAATCAACTCCAGACCTTCCACCTGCTTAATAGTTAATGAAATAATGAGGGACCTGCTCACACACGCCTATGGAACAGCTTGGCAGTCAAATGTCCAAATACTTTTGACGCCTGGATATGGGGGACCCTGCATAAAAATGGCTGTCATTCCTAAAATTCATAAAATGGTAGACATGGGTTGGTGTCCTGACCAGGATGGTGCATAAATCATGACCTGGATGGGAGACCACCATACTGAATGGGTGGGAAGAAAGGCAGTCTGTTCACCAGTATTTGACAATTGATTGTCAGGAGGTAGCAACCTTGGAGTGAATTTGATTGTCCCGACAGGGATGGTATGCAGTTCCTTACCAGGCCAGTATGGGGGTGGGATCGTGGATGGGGGGGTTGGGTGGATCTGGGAATGGGTAACCGGTCAGGTCTACAGGCTCCCCTGGTGTGCTTGATGGCAGCATCTCTGGGTCAGGATTCCCACATGGACACCCTCAAGGCATGCTGGGAGCTGTAGTCCCATGCGGCAGCCCTAATGGGCAACGCCCAAGCACCGGAAGTATTCCTGGGTCCAAGATTAAAGAAGCCTCTCAACCTCAAGCAGGCTAGTTGGAGTTGAGTGGAAGAGGACAAAGCTCACCTGGGAGGAGTGGAGGAATAGAAGAAGGGATCAGAAGTATCTTTATGTTTATTACAAAACCATTGTAGGTAGGTAATTATTATTAATAAACCTCGTATTTGTGCCTGGGAATTGCGTCTGTGCAGTTATGTCCAGGGATTGGGGTGCCCTACTTGTCACAATTTATAAAAATAAGTGATTTCAGTTTTGGATTTTTAAAACATCTGCAAACACTTCTGAAGACGTTTTCACTTTGTCATTATGGGTTATTGAGTGTAGATTGATGGGCAAAAATGGCGCATGAATTCATTTATATCCGTTTAAGTCTACAACACCAGAACACGGGCTGAAAGTATAGGGGTGCAAATACTTTCTCAATCCTCTGTATGAAATGTCGCACTCTGAGGGGAGAAGTATTCATTTATTTATTTCTGTGATGCCGCTTTGCTCACTCTAGAGAATTTAATTTGATATTCCTCATTACTCGCTACTATTAAATGTCTTCTATAACATCTCCTCCTCCTTTCAGTTCTTCTCTTTCGATATTTGAAATGTGCCCTTTCCAGTTTAAAGTCATGCCCTCCGCTATTCCTTTTTGTACAGGAAAATGAATTGTCAGCAGTGACCTTGTTTATACTCTTGACCATTTGAAATGTTTCTATTAAGTCACCTGTAGTTCTTTATTCCTTTCTCAGGCATATAAAATTAGCTTTTTCATCGCATTAATAACGACTTCTTATTTTCTTGGCTTTACTGGCAGTTCGTTTACTTTGGTACAAGATTACCCTTAAAAACAAAAGACTTCACAATTGTGAGGCCATCTCAGGAAGGCATGAATTAAATTCTTTGAATATTCAATGTAAAGAATATTTAAATATGTCACAGTACACTGCATTAACCTCTGACTCCCTTGCTCATTCTTCCATGCCTTGCTTACCGATGTTATGCTTATTCATTCCTGACCCTCTCTTGCACTGGCATGTTTATTAAAGACATAATATTTGGTTTAATTGGAGTGATATTATTACCCTCAAGGTGAAATGTTTAGCTTTTCACATTTAATTAAAACTTTCACAAAGTCATTATTACACTGTAATTGTACTTTTTGTATTTCAATTAAAAGTTTTCAAAAGGTAAATTTTACAGCTCTGTTCATATTTAGTGACACAAAACAGAGGGCAATGAGAAAGTCCCCCGGCAGTAGGAGTTGGAGTAGCAGCAGAGTCACACTCTGAGACGAGAAGGTCTTCTTTGCAGATTTTTGAGTTATATTGTCATTAAACCCTTACTCCTTCACGCGGGTAATTTTCCATGTGCTATAATCTATGTATTAGATAGATATGAAAGGCAATATCTATCTATCTATCTATCTATCTATCTATCTATCTATCTATCTATCTATCTATCTATCTATCTATCTATCTATCTATCTATCTATCTATCTATCTATCATATAGTGCCTTTCATATGTATCTATCATATAGTGCCTTTCATATCTATCTATCTATCTATCTATCTATCTATCTATCTATCTATCTATCTATCTATCTATCTATCTATCTATCATATAGTGCCTTTCATATCATCTATCTATCTATCTATCTATCTATCTATCTATCTATCTATCTATCTATCTATCTATCATATAGTGCCTTTCATATCTATCTATCTATCTATCTATCTATCTATCTATCTATCTATCTATCTATCTATCTATCTATCTATCTATCTTTCTTTTATATAGTGACTTTCATATCTATCTATTATATAGTGCCTTTTATATCTATCTATCTATCTATCTATCTATCTATCTATCTATCTATCTATCTATCTATCTATCTATCTATCTATCTATCTATCTATCTTGTATAGTATTTATTGAATCTATTTATTTTATGGTGTCTAGCATATATATAGCCATTTATTGTATAATGCCTTTCACATCTGTTAATCTATAAATCTCTGTATCTTTCTGTTATAGCACCTTTCATATGTATGTCTATTTATTGATCTACCTACTTTGTATTTTGCTTTTTTATTTATTACATAGTCTCTTGCAAATATAGTTATTTATTGTATAGTGCCCTTCATATCCATCTGTGTATCAATGTGGTTTATATAGCTTATTTCCTACTATTTGCTTATTTCTATACTTTTCTATTTATTATACAATGCCTATCTATCTATCTATCTATCTATCTATCTATCTATCTATCTATCTATCTATCTATCTATCTATCTATCATATAGTGCCTTTCATATCTATCTATCTATCTATCTATCTTATAGTGCCTTTCATATCTATCTATCTATCTATCATATAGTGCCTTTCATATCTATCTATCTGTCTATCTATCTATCTATCTATCTATCTATCTATCTATCATATAGTGCCTTTCATATCTATCTATCTATCCATCATATAGTGCCTTTCATATCTATCTATCTATCTATCTATCTATCTATCTATCTATCTATCTATCTATCTATCTATCTATCATATAGTGCCTTTCATATCTATCTATCTATCTATCTATCTATCTATCTATCTATCTATCTATCATATAGTGCCTTTCATATCTATCTATCTATCATATAGTGCCTTTCATATCTATCTATCTATCTATCTATCTATCTATCTATCTATCTATCTATCTATCTATCTATCTATCTATCATATAGTGCCTTTCATATCTATCTATCTATCTATCTATCTATCATATAGTGCCTTTCATATCTATCTATCTATCCATCATATAGTGCCTTTCATATCTATCTATCTATCTATCTATCTATCTATCTATCTATCTATCTATCTATCTATCTATCATATAGTGCCTTTCATATCTATCTATCTATCTATCTATCTATCTATCTATCTATCTATCTATCTATCTATCTATCTATCATATAGTGCCTTTCATATCTATCTATCTATCTATCTATCTATCATATAGTGCCTTTCATATCTATCTATCTATCCATCATATAGTGCCTTTCATATCTATCTATCTATCTATCTATCTATCTATCTATCTATCTATCTATCTATCTATCTATCTATCTATCTATCTATCTATCATATAGTGCCTTTCATATCTATCTATCTATCATATAGTGCCTTTCATATCTATCTATCTATCTATCTATCTATCTATCTATCTATCTATCTATCTATCTATCTATCTATCATATAGTGCCTTTCATATCTATCTATCTATCTATTTATCTATCTATCTATCATATAGTGCCTTTCATATCTATCTATCTATTATATAGTGCCTTTCACATCTATCTATCTATCTATCTATCTATCTATCTATCTATCTATCTATCTATCTATCTATCTATCTATCTATCTAGTGCCTTTCATATGTATCTATCATATAGTGCCTTTCATATCTATCTGTCTATCCATCATATAGTGCCTTTCATATCTATCTATCTATCTATCTATCTATCTATCTATCTATCTATCTATCTATCTATCTATCTATCTATCTATCTATCTATCATATAGTGCCTTTCATATCTATCTATCATATGGTGCCTTTTCATATCTATCTATCTATTATATAGTGCCTTTCATATCTATCTATCTATCTATCATATAGTGCCTTTCATATGTATCTATCATATAGTGCCTTTCATATGTATCTATTATATAGTGCCTTTCATATCTATCTATCTATCTATCTATCTATCTATCTATCTATCTATCTATCTATCTATCTATCTATCTGGGTACAGTGAATCAGTGACGCAGTCCAAAACAAAAAGTCTGGTTAAGTGTGCAGATGACACCAAGCTCAGTGGGTTGGCATATAATTGAGAATCCATTGAATCATCACAGACAGAGAGACTTGGACAGCATGCAGGCTTGGACAGAATTGTGGCAGATGTAGTGACATGATCAACTGCCAGTCAATGTTTAGAAGCCATTAAGAAGGCTAGCAGAATGTCAGGTTATATAGCGCCTTGATGTGTGGAGTACAAATCCAATAAGGTTCTGCTCAAGTCTTTATAACACACTGGTGAGGCCTCATCTGGACTACTGGGTGCAGTTTGGGTTTCTGGGCTACAAAAAGGACATAACAGCACTAGAGAAGGTCCAGAGAAGAGCGACTCGGCTGATTTCAGGGCTACAGGGGATGAGTTATGAGGAAAGATTAAAAGAGCTGAGCCTTTAATGGAGATGAACAGGAGACCTGACTGACATGTTTAAGATAATGAAGGGAATTAGTCCAGTGGATAGAGACAGTGACTTTAAAATGAGTTCATTAAGAACATGAGGACACAGTTGGAAACTTGTGAATGGTAAATTTTACACAAACATTACAAAGTTTTTCCTTGCACTGATATCCGTTGATAACACTAATAAGTGACCAAGTAGTGTGGTAGATAGTAATAATAATAATAATAATTCTTTACATTTATATAGCATTTTTCTCACTACTCAAAGAGCTCTCCACACAGGGAGGACCCGGGAAGCAAACCCACAATCTCCGTACTGCAAAGCAGCAGCACTACCACTGTGCCACCTGTGAAACTCAACTTGATGTCATTTTGTGAGATTTAAGTGGACAGGACTGGCGAGCTTTGTTGGGCTGAATGGCCTGTTCTCATGTGGATTTTGCTAGTGATCTAATACATGGACATAAAGAAGTTAAATAATCAATACTTTTAACATGAAAAATGAACAAAATACACACAAAAATGACATTTAACTCCTGCCACAGGATGAACCATGGCTGAAACACAACACATAAGACTTTCTTCTACTTTTCAGAAAGGGGAGCCACTTGGTTTATTTTGCACTTTCAGTGGCTTTCTTACTCCAACTCAACCTAGTGTGGCCTGTTAGGGGGCGCCACTGAGCCCCAACCTCTCCCCAGTTCATCTAAAGTGCTTTTCATTTAAGCAGTACCTTCATACAGACTTCTTTTGTTCAAAATACAGCACAACTCTTTCTCTTCTTTATTCTTCCTTTTCTTTTTCTCCACTTCCACTCCTCCTAGGTGAGCTTTGTCCTTCTTCTACACCCTCTTTTAAATCCAGACCCGGGAGTACTGATATCTGAAGCAAATAAATAACAGAAAGAGACGCAACTTTGAATTCAGTTTTGAGCGGCACAGAAGTGTTACGCTATGCGTCATGTCACACATGTGCGCCTGGGGATCAACTTCCAGCCTCCACTGAGGCAAGAAGGACCACTCCAGGACAAGAGGGGGCACCCACGATAACTGTCTGTCCTCTTCCATCTGCATCTCTGAGAAGCCGCCCAGTCTAAACGACAGATTACTTCATTGTGACGAAATTAAATTACACATTTAAAAGAAATATGGAGTCAGTTTAAAGGGGGTTCATGGGCTTGACCTCTCTGACTTTTCCTTTGTTCTTTAAACATGATGCCACATAGGTTGTCTAGGCCTATGATCTCTCCCACCCAAAATTTACAAACTAAAAGAACATGTGAGGATCTTTCATTGGACAAGCGCTGCTTTTACCTCACGTGCAGCTCTGCACTGAAGACCACATTATGCCTTTTCAAATCCAACGCAGACATTTTTTCCATTTGGCCAGCCTTTGCAGTGACCATCAATAAAAGGTCACGGACAATCATTCGACAAGGTTAGCCTCTTCCTGGATTTGCCTTTTTCCCCCTTGTGGACATCTGTACTTTGCAGTTTCAGAAGTCTCTTGATATTGTCAGGCATGTGTGCCTGGGAATATCTTCCTAGCTTAGTGTAATGTAAATGACATTACTCCAGGACAAGAGGGGGCGCTGTCACTAACTGTCTCTTCTCTTTCACCTGCAACTTCTGAGAAGACACCCAGTGAGGTCACCTAACCACCACCCATGGAGCCCAGAGCAGGCCCCGCCCCTTCCAGATGGGGCTCTGTAAAAGCTGGACCGCATTTCTAACCAATATCTTGCAAAGGACAGAGCTCCTTACCTTTGGCAACTTGCTCCAGGACGGAGTGTCTCATATATGGAGTATAGGGAAAGTATTGTAATCTTCCAAAAATTTGACCCTGAGACTTTGATGAATTTTGACGTTTTATACTTTCCTGAGTCCGATTTACTTTCTCTTAAGAAAAGTATTGTAATTGTCCAAAAATTCAATTTTGAGATTTCAATGAATCTTGATGTTTTATACCTCCCTGAGTCCGATTTCCTTTCTAATAGGAAAAGTATTGTAATCGTCTAAAAATTTGACCCTGAGATTTTGATGAATTGCGACGTTTTATACCTCCCTGAGTCCGATTTACTTTCTCTTAAGAAAAGTATTGTAATTGTCCAAAAATTCAATTTTGAGATTTCAATGAATTCCGATGTTTTATACCTCCCTGAGTCCGATTTCCTTTCTAATAAGAAAAGTATTGTAATTGTCCAAAAATTTGACCCTGAGATTTTGATGAATTTCGATGTTTTATACCTCCCTGAGTCCGATTTACTTTCTCGTAGGGAAAGTATTGTAATTGTCCAAAAATTCAATTTTGAGATTTCAATGAATCTCAACGTTTTATACCTCCCCAAGTCCTTTTTCCTTTCTAATAGGAAAAGTATTGTAATTGTCCAAAAATTTGACCCTGAGATTTTGATGAATTTCGACATTTTATACCTCCCTGAGTCCAATTTACTTTCTCGTAGGGAAAGTATTGTAATCGTCCAAAAATTCAATTTTGAGATTTCAATGAATCTCGATATTTTATACCTCCCTGAGTCCAATTTACTTTCTCGTAGGGAAAGTATTGTAATCGTCCAAAAATTCAATTTTGATGAATCTTGACATTTCATACTTCCCTGAGTCTGATTTACTTTCTCCTAAGGAAAGTATTGTAATCGTCCAAAAATTTGATTTCAAGATTTTGATGAATCTCAATGTTTTAGATCTCCCTGAGTCCAAAAATATCATTTTTGGAATTATGCCTGTGTGTCTGTCTATGTGCGTGTGTGTAAACATGATAACTTGAGTACACTTTCACTTGGGTCAACCAAATTTTGAATACAAGCTTTAGGTACAAAATGTTGATTTCTATCAACTTTTGAGTTATTTCCATTAACCGGTAGTGATACTTTTTTATTCATGCAGCTGCAGAGTCCAATTTATTCAACTTTACTTTTATAATAATTGTTCAATATATTATTAATTTGATTTTATTTGTTGTTGATGGTTCTTTAAGTTATGCAATATAAAAATGCAATCATCGTCTTGCGGTTTGCTCCTCAAATTTCCATCCCCACATCTGAGTATATGAGAAAGTCGAGTGTAATGTTGTGCCGCACTTCATTCTTTGTTTTTGTTTTTTTTTGTTATTCATGAAACGAGACTACCTGGTTGGTGCCGCAAAATGTATTGGTGGATCCCTGTGATATGTCCTTATGAAGACATTGACATCATGATGTTGTATCAGTGGCATGAGTGACCAAGGCAGACTGAGTGCCACATAAGTTTGGGTGCCAGCTCAACCCCATTTAACTCTATGAGGGCTGTGTATTTTTTCCAGTTTTCTGAAAAGCACACAAAGCAATGGTTTTACGCATAAATCAATATAAAACGTTTTTTGGTGCTGTCAGTGCCTGCTTGGTGATTCTGGCAGCAGTGGCTGCACGGGGTCAGCTGAATGACCAGCAGGAATACACGATGGGCCGGCTGCCTGGTTGTCTTTGCGCAGCAGTAGCAGTCGCAGTGTGAAGGTCTGGTTTGTCATCGGTAAGTGGCGGTCCTCCCAGGTGAGGTGCGTAGGTGCATTAGCTATACGGACATGTTCAGCACCACGATCAGCTGACGCTGGCCCCTCACTTTCCTGTTCGATCTCCAGATTGACTCATCGATATGATATGTAAAATGTTGTCCACAGAGTATTTTGCTTTGCGCATTCGCTTTGGTCTTTCGCCAGATGTCGATGCCATTTGAGGGGTTGTTTGCTCTTCGCTACTCATGCACACACCAGGAAATCTCGGTCAAATCATCAAAGCTAAATTTAAAGAGTCGAACTAAAACATAATGGCAAATTTTGTCACACACAGTTCACAGCTGATTACAGTCCTCTATCCCTGAGTTTCGACAAAAGTCGACATCCACCCTGAAAGAATTAATATTGAAAGCAAAAATAAAAATTGAATCAGGACAGGCACCCGGTGGGGGGGGTTCAACACACATACTTTCAGCCAATCGCCTCCCAGTTCGACCCTATCACGGTGTTCTGTCAGTTAACCGGCAGATAAACTTTTTGAGCACACAGCATTCAAAAACAGGTGGGTCAGGCACTCAGGTCCTGGGACGTCCATCCTTATACTGCTGGGACAGGAAGGGGCGGGGCTTCTCTGACTATGTGGCCCACACTGGGCGTCTTCTCGGCACTGTAAGGGAAAAAGGAAGCAAGACTGTTAGTGACAGTGCCCCCTAGTGGTACTGCACGCCTTTGGTGAGCTTGGATCATATGACACTGTGACACTGGACACTCTTCTCTAAAAAGACAACCACTTCTGCACTGCTAATCTGCTCTCCAAAACAGCCCTGTAAACCATTCTGTCCAGTGTGCATTACTCCCTATTGTTGCTCTCCATGCTCATTTCTTCTTTTGTAATAAAGCAATTGTTTCATTTTATACTTCCATACTGCCTGACCTCTGAATTCCTTTTCCAGTCCCTTTTATTTGATGGCTGGACATCCACATGTTCCACTAGTACCACACCATAATGCAAAGGTCAGGCGAAATGACAATTGACTCTCGGGGATTAACAAAGCGTATCAAATCAAAATAGATAACTAGATAAATATTAGGTAATGAGCTGATAGTTATAAATAAATAATAACAACAACTAATAATAAAGACAACAGTAGTTACCAATGTACTGCATATGAATAAACTACAAAGAGCAGATCTGAGAGCAGAGGGACGGCACGGAGCTCATTGTCAGGTAAGCCAAGGGGCTGTAGAACTGTTCTGGACGCTACGCTATCTTCTGCCAGATGGAAGTGGGACAAAGAGACCATCAGACCGGTGGAAGCGGTCCTTCACAATGCTGCCGACTCTGCGGACATAATGCATGGTAAAGATGTCTTTAATTTATGGCGGAGAAGTCCCAATGACCTTTTCTGCTGTGTGCACTATGTGTTGTAGGACCTTACGGTCAGAGACGCTGCGGATCCTAAACCAAGGGGTGGTAGGACAAGATGAGAATGGATGGGAGGTAAGTTTGCCTACTTCCATCGACAAAAGAAGTGGTTATGGAGGTGATGTTAATTGGCCAAGCAAGGTCAGCTGCCACCAAGGAGTGCTCTTGATCAGTTCCAACACCACAGAGCCATCAGAGTGCACTGGAGTGGGGACAGCATGGGCCTTTCTGAAATCAACAGTCATCTCTTTCATCTTGTCCATGTTAAGAGACAGACTGTGGCACTGGCCCCATTGCTGACGAGACCCATCACCATCATGTTATCAGCAAACTTGAAGGTGATATTAGTGTTGTACCCATCCAAACAGTCAGCAGTGTGAAAACAAGTGGGCTGAGTACACTGCCCTGTACCTGCAGGAGATGGTGTTTCCAATTCAGACTGTCTGTGGTCTCTCCATCTAGAAGAAGATCCCGGTTCCAGTTGCAGAGGGAAGTGTTTGAGCCTCATAGACTCAGAATCCCTATGAGCTTTTGAGGGACAGTGCCGGATGAAACCCATTTGGAGCTCTAGGCGGGGTGTACAGATGTAGCCCCTCATTGTCTATAGTGGGTAGTCAGTATTATTAGACATTGATGACCTGTAAGGGGATACCCGCTGCACTCGGGTCCCAATCCAGGGGGTTCGTTGAGTGGTGGCTGTGGCAACGATGTGCTATCAGCGCACGCTCCAAACCTCTCAATGGAACAATTTGGACAACAGGCAAACCGGGGAGGGTCATTTGATAAGGGAAGTGTGGCCTTCAGGTGGCCCAAGACTGGCCTCTCAAAGTACTTCATGATGACTGGTGTTAGTCACTGAGGTGGGAGACAGAGGACTTGTTCGGCACGGGTATGACGGTGGTGGTATGGAAGCACTAAGCCACCCTGCTGACACATGTACTCAGGATGAAGGTCACAACTATCATCTAAACTTTCCTGCCAGGTCAAAACTGAAAATTAGTAATGCCATCATGGGAATAATTTAAGCTTAGAAAAATAACGATGCTGAAATAAAGGTGAAGGGTCATATTTATTATGCTATAGAAAATCATCAAGATGACTCGAGGTGCCTTTCAGGCAATTCAACATGCCACCCCCAGTGACAGATGAAGGACTAGGCCACCTCACTCTCTTGTTTTCTTGGCTTTCCGATGAGGCTTCCCAGCCATAAATTACACTTTCACTAATGTGCATTTTTAAGTGCAGTTCATGACGTCTGGGGCTCAGCTAAGAATAAATAAGTGAAATCTAAAAGGATCTGAAGAATTCCGGCTCTATTTGTTATTTTTTTTTTTAACAGACAGCCTTGAATTAAAGACACTGAGGGAGGAGCACTCTGGCTGCGGAATCTGTTGTCACCTTTAGTCGATGGAGTGAACGTCTTACAGTGCATCTGGAAAGTATTCACAGCATATCACTTTTTCCACATTTTGTTATGTTACAGCCTTATTAAAAAATGGATTAAATTCATTTTTTCCTCAGAATTCTACACACAACACCCCATAATGACAACGTGAAAAAAGTTTCCTTGAGGTTTTTGCAAATTTATTAAAAATGAAAAAACTGAGAAATCCCATGTACATAAGTATTCACAGTCTTTGCTCAATACTTTGTCGATGCACCTTTGGTAGCAATTCCAGCCTCAAGTCTTGTTAATATGATGCCACAAGCTTGGCACACCTATCCTTGGCCAGTTTCGCCCATTCCTCTTTGCAGCACCTCTCAAGCTCCATCAGGTTGGATGGGAAGCGCCGGTGCACAGCCATTTTAAGATCTCTCCAGAGATGCACATGTACATAAGTATTCACAGCCTTTGCCATGAAGCTCCAAATTGAGCTCCGGTCCATCCTGTTTCCCCTGATCATCCTTGAGATGTTTCTGCAGCTTCATTGGAGTCCACCTGTGGTAAATTCAGTTGACTGGACATGATTTGGAAAGGCACACACCTGTCTATATAAGGTCCCACAGTTGACAGTTCATGTCAGAGCACAAACCAAGCATGAAGTCAAAGGAATTGTCTGTAGACCTCCGAGACAGGATTGTCTCGAGGCACAAATCTGGGGAAGGTTACAGAAAAATTTCTGCTGCTTTGAAGGTCCCAATGAGCACAGTGGCCTCCATCATCTGTAAGTGGAAGAAGTTCGAAACCACCAGGACTCTTCCTAGAGCTGGCCGGCCATCTAAACTGAGCGATTGGGGGAGAAGGGCCTTAGTCAGGGAGGTGACCAAGAATCCAATGGTCACTCTGTCAGAGCTCCAGAGGTCCTCTGTGGAGAGAGGAGAACCTTCCAGAAGGACAACCATCTCTGCAGCAATCCACCAATCAGGCCTGTATGGTAGAGTGGCCAGACGAAAGCCACTCCTTAGTAAAAGGCACATGGCAGCCCACCTGGATTTTGCCAAAAGGCACCTGAAGGACTCTCAGACCATGAGAAAGAAAATTCTCTGGTCTGATGAGACAAAGATTGAACTCTTTGGTGTGAATGCCAGGCGTCACGTTTGGAGGAAACCAGGCATCGCTCATCACCAGGCCAATACCATCCCTACAGTGAAGCATGGTGGTGGCAGCATCATGCTGTGGGAATGTTTTTCTGCGGCAGGGACTGGGAGACAAGTCAGGATAAAGGGAAAGATGACTGCAGCAATGTACAGAGACATCTTGGATGAAAACCTGCTCCAGAGCGCTCTTGACCTCAGGCTGGGGCGACGGTTCATCTTACAGCAGGAAAACGACCCTAAGCACACAGCCAAGATATCAAAGGAGTGGCTTCAGGACAACTCTGTGAATGTCCTTGAGTGGCCCAGCCAGAGCCCAGACTTGAATCTGATTGAACATCTCTGGAGAGATCTTAAAATGGCTGTGCACCGACGCTTCCCATCCAACCTGATGGAGCTTGAGAGGTGCTGCAAAGAGGAATGGGCGAAACTGGCCAAGGATAGGTGTGCCAAGCTTGTGGCATCATATTCAGCAAGACTTGTGGCTGGAATTGCTGCCAAAGGTGCATCGACAAAGTATTGAGCAAAGGCTGTGAATACTTATGGACATGGGATTTCTCAGTTTTTTCATTTTTAATAAATTTGCAAAAACCTCAAGTAAACATTTTTCATATTGTCATTATGGAATGTTGTGTGTAGAATTCTGAGGAAAAAATTAATTTAATCCATTTTGGAATAAGGCTGTAACATAACAAAATGTGGAAAAAGTGATGGGCTGTGAATACTTTCTGGATGCACTGTATGTGTCTGTCATGGCTGTGCACCTTCTTCCCATTTTAGATGACGCTACCTTTGAGCTTTCACTCTGAACTACTGGAGAACACAGAGCTCCATGAGACCAGTCCAACAACAATGGCCCATGTCCTTTGTAGTTCATTGTAAGAACTACTGGGGGTTCCGTAGTAAGAAGGAATTATGGGTATAGGGGAGCTAGTAGGAAGCAGATTATAATATGCCAATATGGTGTAACGTGTACTTAATAAAAAGACCCCATTGATGTTTATCACTTGAACCTGTGTCCGGCTTTCTCCTTTTTCTGAGCACAATATTAAGGCCTACAGATATGACACTGCTGGTCCTGCAAGCTCACCTCAATCCTCACCCTCTTACTTCTCTAGCAGACTAGGTGGGACAGCAGATGATTAGAATTGATCGATTGATCACAGAGGAATTTACAGAGAAAACAAACCTTGGAGCAAAGCTTAATTGGGACAGTACTGTGCAAAAGTATTCCCCCCCCCCCCCCCTTTCAGTGTTTGTCCTGCTTTGTCGCATTAAACTCTGGAATTGCAATGAATTTTCATTTGGATTTTGTGTAAAGGATTTGACAATATAGCCCAAATTGTTGAAGTGGAAGGAAGATAAAATATATTGTATAAACTAGGTGGGGGGGGGGGCAAGCCCCAATTGCGGCCAGTTTGCTGCTCGCATTGTGAAGAGGGGGGCTGAACGCACCACAAGGAGACACCGTTGCTCCTCCAAAACCCCTCCTTAAATGGTGATACAATGGGAAACAAATACAGTTAATTTCTTACCTCGTCTTTGCTCGATCAGCTGCTGTCTTGCTGCTGCTGCTGTCGTGCCATGTGATCTGCATCTCATGTGGCGCTTCGAACATTTAAAAGCCTGTCCAGCAGCTGTCTTTGTCATCTGCTCTTTGTCTTTTATTTCCGGCCCCCAGGCGTGGTTAAATCTCTTGGCACAAATTCCTGTCTCGCGAGACGTGAGTTCTTGATTTTTTTATTTTGTAATTTAAGAACGGAATAAGAATCTGAAAATCTAACAATATCACATTAAAGTTCGATAAATTCTGAAAGGAATGATACCAAATATACTGTATATATGTAGGTTTTAAAATAAGCCAGATTTAAAGCGTGACAAAAAACAGGACATAGGAACGTCACATAAAGTCGTTGCACTTTTAGGCTTAGGATTTTATATATAGAGAATAGATATAAAACAATGAAAAGCTGTGAGTGCATAATGTATGGATTCATCCTCTTCGCCATGAAGCCCCTAAATAAGACCTGGTCCAAGCAATGAATTTGACAAGTCACGTCATTAGGTGATGAAGGTCCACCTTGTGTGTCACATGATCTGTCATGTGATGTCTGTTGTGAGAGGCCCCCTGACTCTGTAACACCACTAAAGCAAGAAACATGAAGATGGAGGAGCTCTCCAAGCAGGCCAGACACCAAGTTATGAAGAAGTAGAGATCACACCTGGGTTATAAAATATATATATATTGTGATAAATGGCCAGGAACCCTGCCCCGCCGGGACGCCTGGAGGAAGAGGGGACCGGGAGAGCGGCACTTCTCTTCCCTGGGCACCTGGACGGTCCTTGATCCCTGGGGGACAGCACTTCCAGGACACCAGGAAGTGCTGACAGACCAGGGATGGTGTAGGCCCAGAGTTCTTCCAGGTGCAAGGACAGCACTTCCGCCACACTGGGGAGTGCTGCCAGAAGTTCATCATCTGGCACTTGGAGCACATCCGGGGCATTATAAAAGGGGCCTCCTCACTCCATTCGGGGAGCCGGAGTCGGGTGGAAGAGGACGGATCTTGCGAGGCAGGAGTGGAGGCGGCCCGAAGAACCAAGGACTGAGTGCAGTCATGTAAATAGTATTTGTAAATAGTCTAATAAACGTGTGTGTTGTGCACATTGCGGTGTCGTGCCTGTCTGTGGCCGGGCTAGCTATTGCAACATATATATATATATATATATATATCCCAAAGTCTGCATATGCCACAGAGCACCATTAAATCCTTTAAAACAAAATGGAAAGTACTGTATATGGCATCACTACAACCCTGACAAGAGAAGACCACCCACCAAAACTCACAGACTGGGCACAGAGGGCAGTAATCAGAGATGCAGCAGAGATCCACAGCCAAGGTGGGAGTATCTGTCCATAAGACCACTTTAGGCCGTATACTCCACAGAGTGGGGCTTTATAGAAGAGTAGCCAGAAAAAAGACATTGCTTAAAGAAACAAAAATAAGAAAACATGTTTGGAGTTTACTCAACAGCATATGGTGGTCTCCCCAAACACATAATAGAAGGCTCTCTGGGCAGATGAGACTAAAATGTAATGTTTTGGTCATTATGGGAAACGCTATGTGTGGTGCAAACCCAACACTTCACATCACCCTGAGAAGAACATTCCCACAGTGGAGTGTGGCGGTGGCAGCATCATGGTGTGGGGGACAAGAAAACTGGTCAGGATTGAAGGAAACATGGAAGGCACTAAATACAGGGCACTGCTCAGTCTGCCGGAGGTTTAAGAGAGGGACAAAGGTTGGACTTCCAGCAGGACGATAAATGACCCTCAACGTCCTGCTACAGCTGCACTACAGTGGTGTAAGGGGAGACACTGAAACATCTTAGAATGGCCTCCTCAAAGCCCACACCTCAACCCAATGGAGAATCAGTGGCATGACAGGAAGATGGCTGGACACCAACACAACCCCATGGAACTTGAAGGAGTGGGAGCAGTTTGGTCCTGGAGAGGTCGGGAGCATGCGTTGATAACACAGTGTCACACCCACCACACGCCGAACCACCTGGTCCTTGAAGAATGGTGGAAGAGGTGTGCTGAGCTAACAGAGACATTCAACAAGCTGGAATGGCAGCAAAAAGGGGGCTCTGCAAAGTACTGACTTGGTGGGGGGACCCAGACACACTCAGGATTTCTGTATTTTTATGGTCTTAATTATTGTTTGGTTCACAATAAAAATGTTTTGCACCTTCTTAGTGGAAGGCATGTTGTGTAAATCAAATGGTACTGACCCCCTAAAAAATAATTTTTTAATTTCAGGTTGTAATGCAACAAAACAGGACAAACAGTGAGGAAGAGGTAAACTTTCATAAGGCACTCGGAATGACGAGGTGAGGAAGCTGTGATTTTGGGGAAATTAAGTGGCTTATTATAAAACACTGTCTATATATGACACATATCCATCTGTCTATCTGCTTTGTGTAGCACTTTACTATTAATGTATCATAAAGTGTCTTGAATTTATACGCATTCATTGTACTTACTGAGTGTATCAATTTGTCTATTATTATAAACCACCATTCATATCTGCTATATGTCTCTAGCAATCAAGCTAGATCAGCCAATCAATACATCAATTAATCAATCAATCAACTTACCTATCGATCATATAGCACGTCTCATATCTATCTACTTTGCATAGTGATTTTCCTATTAATGTAGTATATAGTGTCTTGCAAATACAGAAATTAATTGTATAGAGTCTTTTGTATCTATCTATCTATCTGTTATATAGTGCCTTTCATATCTATCTATCTATCTATCTATCTATCTATCTATCTATCTATCTATCTATCTATCTTATACTGCCTTTCATATTTATCTATCTATTATATAGTGTCTTTCACTTTTATCTATTTATATTATAGTACCTTTCATATCTATCTATCTATCTATTATATAGTGACTTTCATATCTATCTATCTATTATATAGTGCCTTTCATATCTATCTATATATCTATCTATCTGTTATATAGTGCCTTTCATATCTATCTATCTATCTATCTATCTATCTATCTATCTATCTATCTATCTATCTTATAGTGCCTTTCATATCTATCTATCTATTTTATAGTGCCTTTCATATCTATCTATCTATCTATCTATCTGTCTATCTATTATATAGTGCATTTCACTTTTATCTATCTATATTATAGTACCTTTCATATCTATCTATCTATTATATAGTGCCTTTCATATCTATCTATCTATCTATCTATCTATCTATCTATCTATCTATCTTATAGTGCCTTTCATATCTATCTATCTATTATATAGTGACTTTTATATCTATCCATCTATCTATATATCTATCTGTTACATAGTGCCTTTCATATCTATCTATCTATCTTATAGTGCCTTTCATATCTATCTATCTATCTATCTTATAGTGCCTTTCATATCTATCTATCTATCTATTATATAGTGCCTTTTACTTTTATCTATCTATATTATAGTATCTTTCATATCCATCTATCTATTATATAGTGCCTTTCATATCTATCTATCTATCTATCTATCTATCTATCTATCTATCTATCTATCTATCTATCTATCTGTTATATAGTGCCTTTCATATCTATCTATCTATCTATCTATCTATCTATCTATCTATCTATCTATCTATCTATCTATCTATCTATCTATCTATCTATCTATCTATCTTGTATTATGCTTTTCCTATTTATTATTTAGTGTCTTACATACAGAGACAGCCTATGGCTGACCAACTCCATGCGGGTCAGGTTACATCAAACACCGTTACTGGTATGTGTGGACTGTATAAACTTGCACGCAAATTTAATAAAAATAATGCTAACATACACTGGATTTTCTCATTACAGTATTCAGCTAAATGTTTGCAAGATAACATGCGGACTTTATCAAAATATAACTGGAGAATATAACAGGCAGACCTCAAAAGCAGGACCCCCTTAGGTACAGGGCCTGGGGCGGTCACCCCACTTGCCCCCCCCCCCCCCCCCCCACCAAACACCGCTCTTGCTTGCATATACTGTACTGTCATTAATTTTATAGTGCCTTTTACATCTATCAATCTATCGGTCTACCTATCCATCTACTTCTTAGTGTTTTTCCTATTAATTCATTGTATAGTGCCTTGCATATATAGCCATTGTACAGAGCCTTTCAGATCTATCAAACTATACATCTATGTATTTTACAGCATCTCTCTATGTATGCATCTGTCTACTTTGTATGGTTTCTTATCAATTATTATATAGTGTCTTGTACATATAATCATTAATTGCATGGTGCCTTTCACATCTGTCAATCTACCTAACTATCTTTTAATCATAGAGTACATTTCATATCTGTCTAATTATCTATCTACTTTGCATGATGTTTTTCATGATAATGTATTATATAGCGACTTGCATATATAGCCATTAATTGCATGGTGCCATTCACATCTATCAGTCTATCCAAATTCTGTATTTATTATACAGCACCTTATATATCCACCTGTCTTTGTATCTTTCTACATATTTTGTAAAGTGTTTATTGAATCTATTTATTACATGGTGTCTAGCATATATGGTCATTGTAAAGTGCCTTTCACATCTGTCAATCTATAAATCAGTTTATCTATCTATTGTATAGCACCTTTCATATTTATATGTCTATTTATTGATGTGCGAATTTTGTAATGTGCTTTTCTATCTATTTTTAACATTGTGTCTTGCAAATATATTTATTGTATAGTGTGTCTCACACCGTCAGTTTATCATTGTGGTTTATATAGCACATTTAGTGTCTACATACTGTAAGTACACCCTCAAATATAATATATCTTTCCTTATTATCTTTGTCGATTAAATACAAATATGTTCTGAGATTGTTTAATAACGGGAGATCTAAGGTAGTTATACTCAGCAATCGCTACTCCCGACATGTTGGTTAGCACAAAAACAAGAGACTTTGGCTCATTCGGCATAAAGGACAATGGTGGCTTTGTGGCTCCTGTGACCAAGAGCTGCTCTCCTAATTGTTCATATGATTTTTTTTTTCTTCATATTTCATAACGGAAGACGCTTTATAAACCGATGTTGACTGCTAAGCGTTTGCCTTTTCGCCTTTGTGTCCATTGATCTTCATTTTGTGGCGATGTCTCGTTGTCATTGTTAGTACTCGCCATGCGCGGCTCGGTCCTCCAACCCGACGCTCGCTTTATTTTTCTTGCTTGTCTTCTGCAGACACATCTCCAGGTGTGAACTCACGAACGCTGACCTCAATTGATCACTCGATGGCCAAATACGCCAAGCCGCTCACCCCGACGGTGTCTCCTTCACCTTATGCATTTTGCAACGCCATTAAGGGGCAATTGGAATGATGTGGATGACTGGAGCGCTGATCGAATGAGGCTCGGCTGGGTGGCATCTTTTCATTTATTTAACATAACGGGTGGAAAAACAAAACCCCGGGGAACTTTCATGACCCTAAAAACGTCAAACGAGAAGATGTATAGGCAGCGGGACATTTTTTTGTCATTAAGCTGGAGACAAAAGGTGCCTATCTGGTGTTTGTCTCCCTGACGAAGAGCTTAATGGCCGTGCTGTGGCTACAGTTCAGCCCGGTTCAGCCGCAGGCTCGGCGCTGTCTCTGTTTCGGAGATATATTTCTAAAATAAATAGCGATGGAGGCGGAGCGGGCGGCATGTTTTGACTGCGACAGGAGAGTTTGAATCAGCAAGCATTCTTGAAGATTTTAACATTTAACTTTGTAACGATCAGATAGTCGGGACGAAAAGTGGGTGAAAGTTGGGGAAGCTGATGGAGACGAGCGCTCGGGGGTCGGGAGTGGCGAGAAATGAAGGCAACGATGCAGTAAAGGAGAGGGAGACCGTCGGCCGACCCCTTCACTTTTTCCACACTTTATTGTGTTTTAAATTGATATTTGCCATTGCTGCCCATCAGTCCACACTCGACCCGTAATGGCAAAGTCCAGATGTGTTTGCAGAAAGGCTGACAGAATTTATTAAAAATCAAAAACTGAAATCTCTCATGTCTAGAAGTAAGCAGACCCTTTGCTGTGGCACTCCAGATCGTGCTCAGGTCAGTCCCGTTTGCTTCTCCTTGAGATGTTTCTGGAGCTGCCTTGGAGTCCACATGTGGCAAAATGAATTGATGGGACATAATTAAGAAAAGCACATGTGTACCTGTTGTGGTAGATGTCTGGGAACCCTCAGTGATAGAAGAACCAGGGGAGAGGGCATATTTAGGGCAATACCTCCCCTGGGACACTAGAGGGCAACCCCCTAGGCTCACAACTGGGCAACAGGTTTGGAGCATAGAAGCTCAACCCAGCTGGGGCCTGTGGTCTCCCATCTATCTGTGCCAGGTAGAGTGGCTGGTACGCCCCCTGGCGGTGCACACTGTGGAAAGAACTATGTGTAGACTTCTGTGGTCAAATTGTGGTGAGGCACAGATCAGGGTAAGGAGATAAAACCATTTCTAAAGCGCCGAGTGTTCCCAGGAGCACAGTGGCCTCAATAAATGTGGAATGGAAGAAGTCTGGAAGTCTGGCCGAGTAACCAAGCAAGAAGAAACTTAGTCAGGGAAGGGACCAAGAACCCAATGGTCATTCTAACAGAACTTCAGACGTCCTCTGCTGAGATGGCAGAATCTGTTGGAAGGATGACCACCTCCTCCATTAATCAGGCATTTATGGTAGAATGGCATTGCAGAAGCTACTCTTAGTTAAAAGACATACGACAGCCCACTTGGCATTTAAAAGACTCTGTCTGGTCTGATGGGGCAAAGATTGAAGTCTCTCAGCAGAACTCCAAGCACTATGTCTGGAGAAGAGCAGGCACTGGTCAAGTCCCGGATGAAGACTCCTACCGGCCCCTGGGTGTCTTATTGAGCAGAGAGATAGATAGATAGATAGATAGATAGATAGATAGATAGATAGATAGATAGATAGATAGATAGATAGATAGATAGATAGATAGATAGATAGATAGATAGATAGATAGATAGATAGATAGATAGATAGATGGATGAAAGGCTATCTATCTATCATATAGCTCCTTTCACATCTATCTATCTTTCTTATCTATCATATAATGCCTTTCCTGTCTATCTATTATATAGTGCCTTGATAGATAGATAGATAGATAGATAGATAGATAGATAGATAGATAGATAGATAGATAGATAGATAGATAGATAGATAGATAGATAGGAAATGCACTATCTATCTATCTATCTATCTATCTATTATATAGTGCCTTTCATATCTGTCTGTTATATAGTGCCTTTCCTGTCTATCTATCTATCTATCTATTATATAGTGTCTTGATAGATAGATAGATAGATAGATAGATAGATAGATAGATAGATAGATAGATAGATAGGAAAGGCACTATATGTCAGATAGATAGATAGATAGATAGATAGATAGATAGATAGATAGATAGATAGATATGAAAGGCACTATATATCTACAGTATCTATCTATCTGTCTGTTATATAGTGCCTTTCCTATCTATCTATCTGTCTTTCTGTCTCTCTTATATAGTGCCTTTCATATCTATCTATCTATCTATTATATAGTGCCTTTCCTATCTATCTATTATATAGTGCCTTTCCTATCTATCTATCTATCTATCTATCTATCTATCTATCTATCTATCTATCTATCTGTTATATAGTGCCTTTCCTGTCTATATATCTATCATATAGTACCTTTCACATCTATCTATCTATTATATAGTGCCTTTCCTATTTATCTATTATATAGTGCCTTTCCTATCTATCTATCTATCTATCTATCTATCTATCTATCTATCTATCTATCTATCTATCTATCTATCTATCTGTTATATAGTGCCTTTCCTATCTATTTATCTGTCTTTCTATCTATCTCTTATATAGTGCCTTTCATATCTATCTATCTATCTATCTATTATATAGTGCCTTTCACATCTATTTATCTTCTATAGTCCCAAATCATCCAGAATGAACATTTTAAAGCCTGTGCTGGATGTAACGATACTAAAGAGAGACTCTCCATATGATTTGGTAGGCAGCAGTAGAACATTAGAAGATCTGAACATTAGAGACACTGTGGCCGGAACAGGACATTCGGCCCATGAAGCTTGTCCTTCCTAAACCTTTAGATTGTCCAAAATAACATCAAATTGAGATCAGCAGCCCTTCCACAGTGGAAACCCTGGAGGCCGAGCCCAGAGTAGCTGAACCTCAACGAAAGCCCAACTACTTTTTACATTTACATTTATTTGCTTAGCCGATGCTTTAATCCATGGAACGGTGGATAAATCAATAAGCGGATGATGGAAGAATTGTCTCACTTTCCATTTCCCTTAATCATTAGAAGTCATCACAGCAGCTCTTCATCCATTTTAGAAGACGTGCTTTGCACAAACAAAAGTGAGAATTGAGCAGGTCGCCCCTTGAAGGTCACGTGTAATGCAGTATATGTATATTTTTTTTAACACACATAATTTAATGACTCTCATATGTGACATCAGTTGCTTGGCATGCCATAACGTTCCTGTGCGTTACAGACTAAACTGTTTTTAGTTCTCTTATTTTTTCATAAACACCCTGAAGAGGACAAAGGCCGGGCGGGCAGAGTGCTGGCCTTGCTCGTTTCGTTTCAGCGTCGGCTGGTGTGTCTCTCTGTGTGCACGCAGTAAACGCTGAAATGGTAGATTAACATCATGAACAATTTGTTTTTCACTTAAGATGAGTGATAATTAAAATAAAAACATCCATCAGTGATGGTGTCAGATTGTTCAGCTTGTATAATATGCCAAAAAGGAAGAAGGACTCATTTGGTTTCACCGAGGTGGTCATTAACACGTATGGACATCACCTCCAAGAATGACAGCTGCACCAACATAATATAAAAGCTCGGAGATGTTGTAACAAATCCTCCTGCATTGCAGGCCATGGCTGACTGATATGTGTGGGAGCCACTAGAGGGCAGTAGCCTCATTTCTGTATCCAGCACTGGATGTCAACAGCAGCTTCAGATCCTGCTGGGACACTCGGTGGCTGCTGTTCTTCTGCTAAACTGTTTCACAGGAAGCGCAGCAGACATTTGAAGCATTGGGAGCCTTCATACCTGCAGATGGAAATATGTGATTGGATTGGACACTTGACTGACCAGCAAGTGGTGGGTGACGAGTTGGACGAGGTCTCCGGGACGGTAACAGTGTCTGACTTGGCTCGTTATAACCGATCGAAAAGCCCCTGGAGGTTAATTTTCTCCAAAGATGTTGCTTACTGGAGTTTTTGTTTTCCTCTCCTCTGTTGTCAACTGGCTGTATTTCAACACTAACTTAATGGCTGTCAGATATTGATAGTTTCTATTTATGTCAGTCCATTTCACACGGCTTTGTTGCTTTATAAGAACTTTAGAAAATTTTTCAAGAGAACAGGCCGGTCAACCCAAATGAGTTCGCCTGTCCTCCCTACGTAATTCCTGCACAACAGCATCAAGTTAAGTCTGGAAGGTCGCTGACGTCCTACACTCGCTAAAGTGTCTGTGGTTCTCTGTGTGAAGAAAAACTTCCTAAGGTTTGAGCAAAATTTGCCCTTAATAAGTTTCCACCTGTTCTTGATGAACTCATTTTAAAGTCACAGTCTTGATCCGCTGGACTGAGTCCCTTCATAATTGTAAACACTTCACTCATTTCTCCTCTTCATCTCCATTTGCTTAAACTAAATCTTTCCTTACAACTCGTATCCTACAGTCCTGGAATCAGCTGAGTTGCTCTCCTCTGGACTTTCTAAAATGTTGTTGTGTCCATTTTATAGCCTGGAGACTCATTCCCTTCATTATTTTGCACACTTCAGTCAGGTCTCCTCTTCATCTCCTGTAAAGGCTCAGCTCTTTTAATCTTCCCTCCTGACTGATCCCCTGTAGCCCCCCCATAATCAGCCCAGTCGCTCTTCTCTGGACCTTTCTCTTGTGCTGCTATGTCCTTTTTGTGGCCTGGAGGCCAAAACTGCACACAGAACTCCAGATGGGGCCTCACCAGTGTGTTATAAAGACTTGAGCAGAACCTCCTGTGACTTGTACTCCACACATCAAGGCGCTATATAACCTGACATTCTGTTAGCCAACTTAATGGCTTCTGAACACTGCCTGGTAGTTGATAGCTTAGAGTCCACTACGACTCCTCAATCTTTTAATCTTTCTCCATAACCCACCCCACTATAGCCCTGGAATCAGCCGAGTCGCTCTTCTCTGGACTTTATCCAGTGCTGCTGTGTTCTTCTGGAGACCCAAACTGCACCCAGGACTCCACATGAGGCCTCACCAGTATGTTATAAAGACTTGAGCAGAACCTCCTGTGGTTTGTACTCTACACACGAATCACTTCAGTCAGGTCTCCTCTTCATCTCCTTTAAAGGCTCAGCTCTTTTAATCTTTCTTCATAACTCATCCCCTCTATCCCCTAATCAGCCCAGTCACTCCTGTGTGGACTTTTTCTTGTGCTGTTATGTTCTTTTTGTGGCCTGGAAGCCAAAACTGCACACAGTACTCCAGATGAGGCCTCACCAGTGTGTTATAAAGACTTGAGCAGAACCTCCTGTGACTTGTACTCCACAAATTGGCGCAATATAACTTGACATTCTGTTAGTCTTCTTAATGGCTTCTGGATGTAGATTGTGACAAGTTCACTACAACTCCTAAATCCTTTAATCTTTCCTTATAACTCACCCACTGTACCACTGTAATCAGCCCTGTTGCTCTTCTCTGGACATTTTCTAGTGCTGTTATGTCCTTTTGTAGCTTGGAGACCCAAACGTCACCCAGGACTCCAGATGAGGCCTCACCAGTGTGTTATAAAGACCTGAGCAGAACCTCCTGTGACTTGTACTCCACACTCCAAGGCGCTATATAACCCGACATTCTGTTAGCCTTCTTAATGGCTTCTGCACACTGTCTGGCTGTTAATAGGTTACAGTTCACTACGACTCCTAAATCCTTCTCATATGGTGGACTTTCGATTTTCAGACATTACAACATTAAAACATTCAGGATGAGGACAGGCCATTTAACCCAGCAAAGCTCACCAGTCCTGTCCATTTCATTCTTCTAAAATAACATCAGGTTGAGTTTTGTGGGTCCCTAAAGTCCTCCTGTCCACCACACTACTTGGTCACTTATTCCATGTGTCTGTGGTCCTCTGTGTGAACTTGCCATTGTTTGAGTCAGATAGCCCTCCCACAACCCTAACATTAACCACAGTGTAAAAGGGCAGGGTGCTGGGGGTCTAAAGTTAGACTCCACCTACTTGGGCCACCCATTGGAGTCATCTCCACCTACTTGGAGCTCTAGGAGATCGGGCCATTGAGCCCAAAAAAGCTCGCCAGTCCTGTCCACTTATTTCTTCTGAAAATATATCAATTTGAGTTTTGAAAGTTCCTAAAGTCTTACTGTTCACCACACTACTTGGTCACTTACTTCATGTGGTTCTCTGTGTGAAGAAAAACTTCCTAATGTTTGTGTGAAATGTACCCAGTTCAACAAGTTTTCAACTGTCCCCCCATGTCCTCAATGAACTCATTTTAAAGTCAACATTTCGATCCACTGCATTAATTCACTTCATAATTTAAACTCTTCACTGAGGTCTCCTCTTAATCCTTTTAATCTTTCCTCATCACTCATCCCCTGTAGCCCCATAATCAGCCCAGTTGCTCTTCTCTGGACCTTTTCTTGTGCTGATTTGTCCTTTTTGTAGCCTGAAGACCAAAACTGCACACAGGACTCCAGATGAGGCCTCACCAGTGTGTTATAAAGACTTCAGCAGAACCTTTTGTGACTTGTACTCCACACACGAATCACTTCAGTCAGGTCTCCTCTTCATCTCCTTTAAAGGCTCAGCTCTTTTAATCTTTCTTCATAACTCATCCCCTCTATCCCCCTAATCAGCCTTGTCACTCCTGTGTGGACTTTCTCTTGTGCTGCTTTGTCTTTTTATTAATGTGGAGATCAAAACATCACCCAGAACTCCAGATGAGGCCTCACCAGTGTGTTATAAAGACCCGAGCAGAACCTCCTGTGACTTGTACTCCACACATCAAGGCGCTATATAACCTGACATTCTGTTTGCCTTCTTAATGGTCTCTGGATGTAGATTGCGACAAGTCCACTACGACTCCTAAATCCTTTAATCTTTCTTCATTACTCATCCCCTGTAGCCCCTTAATCAGCCCTGTTGCTCTTCTCAGGAGTTTCTCTTGTGCTGCTATGTCCTTTTTGTCAAAACTGCACCCAGTACTCCAGATGAGGCCTCACCAGTGTGTTATAAAGACCTGAGCAGAACCTCCTGTGACTTGTACTCCACACATCAAGGCGCTATATAACCTGACATTCTGTTAGCTTTCTTAATGGCTTCTGAACACTGCCTTGTAGTTGATAGTGACGAGTCCACCATGACTCCTAAATCCTTCTCATAAGGTGGACTCTCGATTTTCAGACCACCCATTGTGTATTCAAACCTTACATTTTTACTTCCTTGGTGTAATATTTCACATTTACTGACATTAAATGTTATCTGCCCAAGCCTGCCTGCTGTCCAAGTTCCTCTGTGATGATTCAACAGGTTACAGATTATCTGACAAATCCACCTATCTTGGTATCATCTGTAAACTGAACCAGCTTGTTCCTTATAACCATTGTGACAGATAGGGGGCACTCTCGCTCCCTTGAACCCTCGGACACCATGCCAGACACCAGGTAAAAGTCCAAATAATGGTTTATTTATAATAACAATGTGCACAAAGCACCCTCCTCTCCACAATACTCATAAACAATCACAATAATACAATAAATCAGTCCTCCACTCTCCCAGACGCGTTGCCACCCTTCCACCCAGCTCAGCTCGTCTGTCTGGGCTTTCCCACAGTCCTTTATAGTCCTTGACCTGGAAGTGCTTCTGAGCCCTCAGTCCATGTGATTATCCAGCACTTCTGGGTCAGGTAAAAACTTCTCTTTTTCTTCAGCCCAGAAGTATATCATTTCTTCCGTTCCCATGACTTGGAAATACTTCTGGGCTATATGGAAAATATAAATCACTGGGCCTCCCTGCAGCGACTCCTGGCGGCCCCCATGGTATCCAGCAGGGCTGTGCATTAAAAATCCAATGTCTTTGATGCCCTGCTGGAATTCGGGGCACCTCCATGTTGCAGGGAGGGCTCCATCTGGCGGCCTGGGGGTATTGGCCGGGATGAAGGGCTGGCCATATCCCACACCATCCATCCATTATCCAACCCGCTATATCCTAACTGCAGGGTCACGGGGGTCTGCTGGAGTCAATCCCAGCTAACACAGGGCGCAAGGCAGGAAACAAACCCTGGGCAGGGTGCCAGCCCACCACAGGGCACACACACACACACACAAAGCACACACTAGGGACAATTTAGAATCGCCAATGCACCTAACCTGCATGTCTTTGGAGTGTGGGAGGAAACCCATGCAGACATGGGGAGAACATGCAAACTCCACGCGGGGAGGACCCGGGAAGCGAACCCAGGCCTCCTAACTGCGAGGCAGTTCCTTATATTCCTAACCAAATCATTTATGTAAATTAAACATAGCAGCGGCCCCAGCACTGCCCCCTGCTGGTCACCACTCTTAACATCAGCCAATTCTGATAGGCTCCCTCACACCATCACCCTGTGGTTCAAGTGTATGAGCCAATTCTGCACACACCTGCCTTCTCGAGCCTCCTTGGACTTCAAGGGTACAACAAGAAAATTCCAGAAGTTCCTAGAACACAGCGCTCAGCACTCCTGTGAATCCCTTGCTGTCAATCACCTGTTCAGAATCCGCCCATCTCCAGAGTGCCAATGCTGGCCATTACAATATTTTTAAATCTGTACCACTGCTCCTCAATTGCCTTTATGTTTAAAAGCTTATCTTGATTTATTCTCTTGTGTACTCATTTAATAATTAGATATTTGTAAAGTTTGTTTTTGCCTTTTACCTTTCAAAAGCAAACTGCCCCTGGACTTGGTGGAGAGTGCTATACAAAAAAAATTCGGACGTCAGCTTCAGTAGGCTTTACACCCCAGGAACCAAATTACTCAAACTATTCCTTAACATCCATCCATCCATCCATTTTCCAACCCGCTGAATCCGAACACAGGGTCACGGGGGTCAGCTGGAGCCAATCCCAGCCAACACAGGGCACAAGGCAGGGAACCAATCCTGGGCAGGGTGCCAACCCACCGCAGGACACACACAGACACACCCACACACCAAGCACACACTAGGGCCAATTTAGAATCGCCAATCCACCTAACCAGCATGTCTTTGGACTGTGGGAGGAAACCGGAGCGCCCGGAGGAAACCCACGCAGACACGGGGAGAACATGCAAACTCCACGCAGGGAGGACCCAGGAAGCGAACCCAGGTCCCCAGATCTCCCAACTGCGAGGCAGCAGCGCTACCCACTGCGCCACCGTGCCGCCCACATTCCTTAACATTTCAGTAATAATTTACCGCTCTGATCTTTCTGATCATTAAATAGGTTATTATGATAGCAACTGACGAGTGTCACAAGAATGACAAGAAGACATCATCAAGGTCTGGGGCTGCCACCCATATAATATGCCTTGGCGGCAAAAAGGTTTGAAAAATCCAAAACAGAACTGGTGGTATGGAGACAAGATGGCGGATTTAAAGGCCAGGGCAGGAAATGATGTCATCGGGCCCGGAAACCAGAAGTGACGTAGCTGGAAGCGGCATCCTCATGGGTCGGTTGGGACCAGAAGTGACATCACTGGAGGCACCAGAACCGGAAGTGACATCTTGGGGATGGGGTGGGGGGGGGTTCTGGAAGTGACATCATCGGAGGCACCGGAAACTGGAAGTGATGTCATCACAGGCGCCGGAACCGTGCAGGATTTCCTGAGAATGGTCTGCAAGGGATTGAGAGAGACAGTTAGTGCAATTACTGTTACTCGGACCCTTTAACTGTCTGCTACTCACAAGTGTGTGACACTAGAAGAATTGATCATTCATTGCAGAATTACGGTATTTGAGGGTTCCTCTCGAGTGTCCCTTTCTCTTGCACGATTTCGCTCAAACAGTAATCAGCACGTCATCATCTCGTTTCGACTTTGGGAGTCCTCAAGCAACTGTGACACACTGACAGATACACACACCCATCATGGAGATAGCGATGTTTTTGGTATCAGGGGACCCTAAAACGTTGAGATCCATTGAAAACGGAGATCGAAATTTTTGACAAATCTAAAGCTTTCGCTCCTCCCCCATAGACGAACGGTTATGGTGAGGGGTGGGGGGGGCACAAAGCAATAAACAGAATTGAACTGGATTACTTCTACATAGGGAAATCGGGAGCCCAGGAATCCCGGACATTTTTCATTCCCACATTCCCAGGAATGAACCTTTTGTAATTCATGGGAAAACGGGAATGGCCAAGCTCGCATATATAGCGTGTAAAAGTGTAAAAATCGATCAAGAAACAAAAGAGTTATAGTTGAAAATAATTAAGTGGTACGGTTTTTTGGCCCACGGTGTACTGTGTTGCCGATTAATTCAGTCAACAACAGACCAGTAGCAGTCAGTCTCCGGGCTCCCACTAAGACTGAGCCCAGTGGACTGGGAGATGTCTGCACTCTGCAGCGCACGAATGCCAGGACGGGGCAGAGTTCATTGACATCTGTGCTGTTGACAGCTTTGAACAGCGACTTGAAATTGCAATGCGTCAGTCTGTTACATCCGCATTATCTGTGCCAAGAAACTTGCCATCACAGAATGATGACAAGAAACTGGCGCATCAGTAAAAGCTGAAATGGCGGTGTTTCAGAGCAACGGCAAGCGCGGGCGTTGTTTAGAACAATCAGTATCTGATGACTGTGCCGCCTACTTCAGTGGAGGTACAGTGTGCTTTCTCAGCGGCTGGCATACTCTGCATGAAGGTGCGCTCTCGCCTGGACAACCATACGCTCGACACGTTGTGCTTTTTACGCTCTTATTACCACAACTAACTACAGTGGACCCTTGACTTACGAACTGTAGCAGTAGATGCTCGTGTCCACCTCTTGAACCCTCAGGTACCACTCTTGAGACCAGGTGAAAGTACAATAACTATTATTTTTATTATACAGTAGTGCACCAAGCACTCTCCTCCACACACTCATTAAACACAATTCTCTCTCTATAATAACAATACTCCTCCTCTCCCAGACACGTCGCCACCCTACCTCCCAGCTCAGCTCAAATGTCTGGGCTCACCCAGTGTCCTTTTAAAGCCCCTGACCCGGAAGTGGCTCTAAGCCAAACCCACAAGTCCGTTTTCCTTCCGGGTCAGGGCAAAGTCCTTTTCTTCATCCCGGGAGCACATTGCTTCTTCCAGTCACGTGACTGGGATGCACTCCCGGGTTATAGGGCAGAAAAGAGTCCATGAGGCCCTTCGCAGCGACTCCTGGCGGCCCCCAAGGTATCCAGCAGGGCTGTGTATAAAAACTACAAAGTCCATGAGGCCCTGCTGGAACTCGGGGCACCAATATGCTGTCCGGAGGGCTCCTCCTAGCGGCCTGGGGGTGAGGGCCGGACTGGAAAGCCGGCAATCCTCCACAGAACTTAATTCGTTCTCGAGGGCTGGTTGTAACTCAAGTTGGTTGTAAGTCAAGACTATTTTTCCCATAAGAAATAATGGAAATACCCATAATGCGTTCCAAACCTCCCAATGCAACACTTACTTAACCTTTTCATAATAAAAAAGGGTTGTATAATGTGCATAATTTACCAAAACACCAATAATTTTTCTAATGTACTAACCAAAAAGTTATAAAAAGTGCCTAGCCTACCAGAAGTAGGCTAGATTAAGCTAGGAGCATGGCGGTGCGTATGGTCGCAGCGGCTCAGGGCTCTCCTTTTCAGTGCACTTTTTTGTTGTTTTTGTACTTTTTTTTTCTTGCTTGTTTGTGCACGATCGGTTCGGCGAACATCCGCTACACCCGTCAGAACCTTATAGACATCGGTGTCCAGAGGCAGACATCTGTTTCGAGTGTTTTTCATCACACGCACAACATCCCAGACAACATAGCGAGACCAGCGGGCTCTCCGTGGATTGTTGTCGGGTCTAGGAGATGACGCAGACGGAGGGGGGAAAGGAAGCAGAAGCGGGGCCGCAGATCCGGCGTTATGCTAAGGCTAAAGAAACAACCATACAAGCCCTATGCAGAACTTTTTTTTTTTTTAAACTTCTTTGCATCTTTTCGCACCATTTGTTTATTTGTTTATTTACTTGTTGTGTTCTACACATATGTGTGCACTGAAGGAGCGGCTTTTAATCTCATTGTACATGTGTATAGTGACAATAAAGGGCATTCTATTCTATTCTAGAAACAACAATTTCATACTGTACTCACCATTTAATTTGACATCTTTGGGCTGCAGGAAAGGAGGAGGAGGAGGAGAATGAAACGGAAGGTGGTTGTTTAGAAGGAGTTTCCTTATGCAAATCTTTTCTTTGTAAAGTTGTCAAGATGGTGGATTTCGACATGCTGTACATATTAGCGAGATCAGGCACACGAACAGCACTCTCATATTTCCACACAATTTCCTTCTTCGTTTCGATTGTGATCGCTTTCTTTACCTTCATTACCTTCTCTTCCTTCCTTAGCAATTATGTGTCTTGCTTGCATGGTCTTAGTGAATTATATATATATATAGGTAAATCACTGCAATGACCGAAATTACATCCACAAACACATGTATCTGGGCTCCGACTGATGCTTACTAACGCTCTCGGTTGTTTGTTTACAATCGAACAAGCGGATACACGTGACCGCATTCAGGTCGTAACGCAAGATGTTGGTCGTAATTTAAAACAAAAATTTTGGTCGTAAATCAAGTTGTTCGCATGTCAGGCCAGTCGTAAATCAAGGGTCAACTGTAGATACATGTACTTACAGTGGTGTGAAAAACTATTTGCCCCCATCCTGATTTCTTATTCTTTTGCATGTTTGTCACACAAAATGTTTCTGATCATCAAACACATTTAACCATTAGTCAAATATAACACAAGTAAACACAAAATGCAGTTTTTAAATGATGGTTTTTATTATTTAGGGAGAAAAAAAATCCAAACCTACATGGCCCTGTGTGAAAAAGTAATTGCCCCCTTGTTAAAAAATAACCGAACTGTGGTGTATCACACCTGAGTTCAATTTCCGTAGCCACCCCCAGGCCTGATTACTGCCACACCTGTTTCAATCAAGAAATCACTTAAATAGGAGCTGCCTGACACAGAGAAGTAGACCAAAAGCACCTCAAAAGCTAGACATCATGCCAAGATCCAAAGAAATTCAGGAACAAATGAGAACAGAAGTAATTGAGGTCTATCAGTCTGGTAAAGGTTATAAAGCCATTTCTAAAGCTTTGGGACTCCAGCGAACCACAGTGAGAGCCATTATCCACAAATGGCAAAAACATGGAACAGTGGTGAACCTTCCCAGGAGTGGCCGGCCGACCAAAATTACCCCAAGAGCGCAGAGACGACTCATCCGAGAGGTCACAAAAGACCCCAGGACAACGTCTAAAGAACTGCAGGCCTAACTTGCCTCAATTAAGGTCAGTGTTCACGACTCCACCATAAGAAAGAGACTGGGCAAAAACGGCCTGCATGGCAGATTTCCAAGACGCAAACCACTGTTAAGCAAAAAGAACATTAGGGCTCGTCTCAATTTTGCTAAGAAACATCTCAATGATTGCCAAGACTTTTGGGAAAATACCTTGTGGACTGATGAGACAAAAGTTGAACTTTTTGGAAGGCAAATGTCCCATTACATCTGGCGTAAAAGGAACACAGCATTTCAGAAAAAGAACATCATGCCAACAGTAAAATATGGTGGTGGTAGTGTGATGGTCTGGGGTTGTTTTGCTGCTTCAGGACCTGGAAGGCTTGCTGTGATAGATGGAACCATGAATTCTACTGTCTACCAAAAAATCCTGAAGGAGAATGTCCGGCCATCTGTTCGTCAACTCAAGCTGAAGCGATCTTGGGTGCTGCAACAGGACAATGACCCAAAACACACCAGCAAATCCACCTCTGAATGGCTGAAGAAAAACAAAATGAAGACTTTGGAGTGGCCTAGTCAAAGTCCTGACCTGAATCCAATTGAGATGCTATGGCATGACCTTAAAAAGGCGGTTCATGCTAGAAAACCCTCAAATAAAGCTGAATTACAACAATTTTGCAAAGATGAGTGGGCCAAAATTCCTCCAGAGCGCTGTAAAAGACTCATTGCAAGTTATCGCAAACGCTTGATTGCAGTTATTGCTGCTAAGGGTGGCCCAACCAGTTATTAGGTTCAGGGGGCAATTACTTTTTCACACAGGGCCATGTAGGTTTGGATTTTTTTTTCTCCCTAAATAATAAAAACCACCATTTACAAACTGCATTTTGTGTTTACTTGTGTTATATTTGACTAATGGTTAAATGTGTTTGATGATCAGAAACATTTTGTGTGACAAACATGCAAAAGAATAAAAAATCAGGAAGGGGGCAAATAGTTTTTCACACCACTGTATATGACAGCACAAACTACTTGTAGTTAAGGTTAGTCTTTTATTGGTGTCAACATATTGCAGTAGTTTTATTAAAAACTAGACAAAGAGCCCGTTTCGACAACTTAAGATGAAACGGGCAAGAGTGCAATAGTAGTAAGTATAAGCACCACAAACCTGATATAGGTGTTGTAGCGGTCAGGGGCCGCTAAGATTCACACCGTCCAGGCTGAAAGTGATTTATTTATTTTAATATAAGAGATCCCAGGAACGTCCCCAGCCTTGGATCGACCCACACACACTCACAACAGAGACCAATAAAGCACACCGGGAAAGGCAAACAATTAAGAGTATAATGAACACAATTAGCTAAATGGAAACAGTAATACCACCCCTGACCCCTTCAGCGATGTTACATTTAACATATATACTGTACACACAAACACCACACAGCAAAAGTCCATGAAAACCAATCCGGATGAAAAATGGGAAGTGACGAAATTAAGCCCAGTGATCTGTAGGTTGAAAGAGTGAAGGCAAAACACAATCCTACCGGTTGATGCTGAAAGGATGAAATCAGATGGATGGTTCAGGAGCGCTCCACTCCACTCTTCCGGAAAACCAATGAATCCAACACAGTCCTCAGCACACAGGTAGACAGACGATCCAAACCCCAACAAACAAATACAGTCCAGGACACGATGATTAATTAGAGTTGCAATAACAGCAGGCAGCACGACAGATGAACGCAACACACAACGCACCAAACAAAACAAACTTTTCCTTTTTGCCCTCTTTTAAACCTCCTTTGACCACCTTTGACCCCAGCAGTCCTTGCAGTTCTTATAAAGTAGCACTGCTACAGTGTATTGAATGAATGCATAATTAGGCCTCGAGCTGTAGTCGAAATTGCCTTTCAGGCCTCTAGAGCTTTAATCGAAGTCGCCTTTCTCTTTGAATTTTTGCGGCCGTAAATCCGCTGCCTGCCGCGATGTCGGTCTCGTAAGGTTTTTCAGGAAGCTGCACAGAAGGCGACTGCGCATTCGGCTTCGGACAGACGTGAGTGAGTGAGTGAGTGAGTAGACTGGCGAATTATATATAAGATAAGTGTCGTTCGTTCTAAAACCGTTCACATGTGAGATGCCCGTGCACTGTGTCATTCCCGGGAGCCCGCTATATCCTAACTACAGGGTCACGGGGGTCTGCTGGAGCCAAACCCAGCCAGCACAAGGCGCAAGGCAGGAAACAAACCCTGGGCAGGGTGCCAGCCCACCACAGGGCACACACACACCCCAAGCACACAATAAGGACAATTTAGGATCACCAATGCACCTAACCTGCATATCTTTGGACACGGGGAGAACATGCAAACTCCATGCAGGGAGGACTCGGGAAGTGAACCCAGGTCTCCTAACTGCGAGGCAGCTGCGCTACCCACTGCGCCACCATGCCGCCCGTGACAAAAGAGAAAAGCCTTCCTACAGATCCTTTTCCTAATTAAATCCTTAGCAATACACAGAGACGATCTCACAGCGCTCTGTGCCTGCACTCAGTTAGGGGCGCTATACATCCATTTTCCAACCCGCTGAATCCGAACACAGGGTCACGGGGGTCTGCTGGAGCCAATCCCAGCCAACACAGGGCACAAAGCAGGAACCAATCCTGGGCAGGGTGCCAACCCACCGCAGGACACACACAAACACACCCACACACCAAGCACACACTAGGGCCAATGTAGAATCGCCAATCCACCTAACCTGCATGTCTTTGGACTGTGGGAGGAAACCGGAGCGCCCGGAGGAAACCCACGCAGACATGGGGAGAACATGCAAACTCCACGCAGGGAGGACCCGGGAAGTGAACCCAGGTCTCCTAACTGCGAGGCAGCAGCGCTACCACTGCGCCACCGTGCTGCCCATGGAATTATATATTATCCATAAATGTGGACATCAAAGAAAAAAGTTCTGCCAATTTTTATAATGATGACGTCATGTGTCATAATGCTGCCAGTCGACAGATGTCATTCCTACACAGAAAATTGCCACTGGCTACAAAAATCACACATGAATTGCCAGAGAAAAGCAGTCGGTTCAAAATGGCGACAGGATGATGTTGCCAACATAACAATAAGACAAATCAAACAATAAATAAAATGAGTCAGAAGCAACACAAATATACATAATGACATCACGGCAGACGCAACTCACAGAGAAGACTCTGTAAAAGAATGAGTCTCAACACACTGGCAAGGTGTATAGTGTGCCAGGCTGTAAAAGGGTTTTGAGATGGGCGCTGATGTGCATAGGCTGAGTTCCGGACTGAACTGATTTAGTGGTGGAAAAAATGGCGACTTTAAAGGGTGACACAGGAAGTGATGTCATCGAAGGCTGTAAACCGGAAGTGACGTCATTCTTGGTGCCAGAACAGAAAATGACGTTGTTGTTGTTCTTAAATCAGGTGGGTTTTCCCATATTTGGCCTGCAGACACAACAGAAGAGGGTTAATGCGCACCCCGCCACCCCCTGGCCTGCCGGATAATTATCTCCACTTGGTCTACTCAGCTTCCTCCTAATCACACGTGTGTGTCAGCTCTCAGATGTCTGGGAATGCCGAGATGTCACCATTGAGGCTCCTCAGCTTCTACATGTATGCAGGAAATTCCACCCTCATGAAAATGGAGTATTTTTTAGATTGCATTTGAAATATATAGAAAAATATATTGTAGCGTGTGGTCGGGGCCTTTGCCCGGTTGGGACGTCTCCATGCTGGGAGGACCAGGGGAGCAATTGTGGCCAGAGCGTTACCTCCCCCGGGACCCTACATGGCAACCCCCCCTGGGTGGTAGCAGTGCCTCGGACTCCCTCAGGGCTTCATGGGAGTTGGAGTTTGGTGCCACCCTGTTGGGATCTGCAGGCGGCACCAGGGGGTGCTGTTGAGTCCTTATGGGCAGCGTTTTCACCACACCCGGAAGTGCTGCCGGAAATGAGCAGTCAAGCACCTGGAGCACTTCCGGGTACGTTATAAAAGGAGCCAACAGCCATTACTCGGGGGCCAGAGTTGAGAGGAGGAAGACAAGGCTTGCCGAAGAGGAGTGGAGGATAGAAGAAGAGAATTTGTGTTGTGTCTTGCGCTTAAGTGCCGGGACTGTGTTGTGCCTGTGGGAACGGGGAAGACGTGGCTCACAGGCGAAGAAAAAAAAAAATGTATTGGTTTTATATGCGTGTGCCTCCCGTGTCTGTCTGTGCCAGGCTGGGTGGCTGGTATGCCCCCTAGTGGTCTTGTCACAATATATTTGCCTTAGTTTATTGGCAAACTGCAATTCCTAAACATATTGTGTATCAGAAGTACAATGTACTGGGTTTCCATATCCATGGCAGATTATTCATGCCTTACATTTTTTAACCGGAAAAGTTTAACACTTTCTTCCAATGACTTTTGAATCCCCCCTCAAAATACCTCAGGGTGGTCCGTTGCTCTGTCAGCAATGCTTGGGCTTCAGTTTAAAGCCTCATTACTTCTTACTTACATTTATCTTGGTTAATAAAAGGCTTACCATTTTTGCGGTGCCACAGTGTGATTTGGTTCAGGACAGAAACACCGAGCTCAGCGTTTCTTTAAGTATTTGCGACCCGAGTTTTCAGAACAGTTTTAATTACGCCCCCCCTAACGTTTTTTTGAAAGGAGCCCAATTTGTTCTTTTTTAATTAATGATACATCATAGATGCATATTTTATTATACCTACTTAACTTTTATCGACATTTATCGGGATTAATAAAGTATCTATCTATCTATCTATCTATCTACCTACTATATAGTGCCTTTCATATCTATCTATCTATCTATCTATCTATCTATCTATCTACTATATAGTGCCTTTCATATCTATCCATCTATCTATCTATTATATAGTGCCTTTCATATCTATCTATCTATCTATCTAACTCTATATTTATTTTTCTAGTATCAGAATGTAGTTTAAGTTAATTTGTTTCGGTTTCAATAGATGTATTTTTCATATCTTCGATTCTTGTTTTCTTTTTTTCACATCTTCGCGCCCCCCTTTTTGTTACTTCGCGCCACCCTTAGGGAGGCCCACCTTACAGTTTGAGAACCGCTGATCTTGGAGATGCCTAGTGGAGGCTTTTTGTTTTTCAATGTCAGGTTAATATGTTTTTTAAATATACTTCAATGTACGAAAATGACAGGCATATTGAAATATAAACTCTAAAATATATTGTACAGTATGGTGTAATTAACTAAACATATATTGTAATAGTTTTCTGCTATGCACAGTATGTAATCGTTAGTTTTTTAAAATTTGTTAAGAAATATGTTTTTCATTTTCAAAAATAAAATATATAAAATTGGCAATAATGTATATACAAGGGTGGGCAAAAATAGGCTTATGGTTGTTTATATGGAAAAAGACGTGCAGGTTATGATTGCTACACTAAAGCACACTTTAACAGTAATAATAAGACAAATAATCCATCCATCCATCCATCCATTTTCCAACCCGCTGAATCCGAACACAGGGTCACGGGGGTCTGCTGGAGCCAATCCCAGCCAACACAGGGCACAAGGCAGGGAACCAATCCTGGGCAGGGTGCCAACCCACCGCAGGACATACACAAACACACCCACACACCAAGCACACACTAGGGCCAAGTTAGAATCGCCAATCCACCTAACCGGCATGTCTTTGGAGACACGGGGAGAACATGCAAACTCCACGCAGGGAGGACCCGGGAAGCGAACCCAGGTCCCCAGATTTCCCAACTGCGAGGCAGCAGCACTACCCACTGCGCCACCGTGCTGCCTAAGACAAATAATACAAATAAATAATACAATAATTAATAAATCTTCTTATAAAATACGCGACCATGGCTGTTTGTTTGTCTGTCCAGGATTTTAAATCACTTGTAGATCGCAAACTGTTTGACCTGAAATGTGTTACACATATACTACGTGACGTCTACTACCTGCTTTCAGGGTAATGTTTGACCCATAAGGTTATTTCTCTTTTTATTTTTATTTTATTGTAGAATCAACTCTAGGCAGCGGCCAGCAGGGTGGCAGTGTGGCACATGCGTATGGGCGCCGTTCTCTTTCCCTACCACCGTCACTTCCTCTGCCTCTTCATATCTTACATCATTCTTGAGGCAGATTGAAGACTTAAGTGCCAGCTTAAGTGAAAAATTAAAGAAAACGTACTAAGTAATGGCAACAGAAACCCTGAATCAGTTTTAATGCGAAAAGACGGCGACAAAAGAAGAGAAGCAGCAGGCCGCTAGGGTGGAGAGAAGAAGACAAGTGCATCGACATCTGAGCAAATGAATGGTAAACATACAGAGAAAGAGGATGAAAACTAGGAATGCTCAAGTCAAGTGTAGTCACGGCACGTTATCGTCATAGCAGTGTGCCGTTACTGGTAAATAATAATAATAATACAAGAATAAACTGTGTCTCGCATACTCACAACTGTAAACCTGCTTTTGCTCACCTCTGTATTTTACAATACAATTCAGCATCCTGGAAGATATCGTAATATATGTATCCTTGGAGTAAAAACATTTTGATATATGTAGGAATATATTGTTTATAAATTTTTCAAAATATATATATATATTTTTTTTTTATTTTGGTTTTAAGGCCATCCTCATTAACTTCCTAACCATCCTGGTATGGCACCTGCTCAGCCCAGGGCTGCAGGACTCTAGAGAATGGCGTAGCCGGCCAGGTATAATACTTCATGTTCAGGACTTTTATAGCACATGCTGCGTTAGATTTATAGGTTTATAGAATTATGAAAGTCCCCAGCCGTCCTGCACAGTCACTCCTCTCACATCTTCAATATCAAGGTTGTCATTCTAGGATGGTCATTCAGTCTGAAGATTAGTTTTAAAGTTAGCATCTGACATCATAACTGTTACAGCACACTGGGCTTTAATACTTTGTATCTCCTTAGATTATTGTTTTCTTGAAGGTCTCATTATATTTTCTTGTGTTATGAATTTTTGAATATCACTTTATTTAAATATTGGTCTTTAGAAAATATTATTAGCATGTTGACTGTTGGAAATCAGGTAAATTTGTTCATGAGGCAAATGTTATTTTTTCAATGTAAATCATATATATATTTCTTCAGCAGGAGGGCACGTCTTCCCCGTAATCCCTCCAGCCACAACACAGTCCCAAGCACTGAAACCACACCAAATAACACTCCTTTTCTCTTTCACCACCACTCCTCCACAGCTTCATCCTCCTTCCACCCGACTCCAGCTGGTGAGTGGTGGTTGCTGGCTCCCTTTTATCAGGCACCCGAAAGTGCTCCAGGTGGCTGATTAGCAACCTCCGGCTGCACTTCCGGGTAAGGTGAAACCAGTGCACAAAAGGGGCCAGCCGCTCCTGTTGCAGCACCCCCTGGTGGCACCTGTGGAACCCCACAGAGCTGCACAGAACTCCAACCCCCATGACGCCCTCGGGGAGTTCAAGGCACTGCTGCATCCAGGGATGCTGCCATCTAGCATCCAGGGGGAGATACTGGGCTTCCCACCCTTGTCCCCCTGGCAGATGTGGTGAAGGGGCGTCCCGGCCAGGCATAGGCCCCGGCCATCTGTCACAATATATATATATATATATATATATATATATATTATATATATATATATATATATAGCGCATCCAGAAAGTATTGACAGCGCATCACTTTTTCCACATTTTGTTATGTTACAGCCTTATTCCAAAATGGATTAAATTCATTTTTTTCCTCAGAATTCTACACACAACACCCCATAATGACAACGTGAAAAAAGTTTACTTGAGGTTTTTGCAAATTTATTAAAAATAAAAACACTGAGAAATCCCATGTACATAAGTATTCACAGCCTTTGCTCAATACTTTGTCGATGCACCGTTGGCAGCAATTCCAGCCTCAAGTCTTGTTGAATATGATGCCACAAGCTTGGCACACCTATCCTTGGCCAGTTTCGCCCATTCCTCTTTGCTGCACCTCTCAAGCTCCATCAGGTTGGATGGGAAGCGTCGGTGCACAGCCATTTTAAGATCTCTCCAGAGATGTTCAATCAGATTCAAGTCTGGGCTCTGGCTGGGCCACTCAAGGACATTCACAGAGTTGTCCTGAAGCCACTCCTTTGATATCTTGGCTGTGTGCTTAGGGTCGTTGTCCTGCTGAAAGATGAACCGTCGCCCCAGTCTGAGGTCAAGAGCACTCTGGAGCAGGTTTTCATCCAGGATGTCTCTGTACATTGCTGCAGTCATCTTTCCCTTTATCCTGACTAGTCTCCCAGTCCCTGCCGCTGAAAAACATCCCCTCAGCATGATGCTGCCACCACCATGCTTCACTGTAGGGATGGTATTGGCCTGGTGATGAGCGGTGCCAGGTTTCCTCCAAACGTGACGCCTGGCATTCACACCAAAGAGTTCAATCTTTGTCTCATCAGACCAGAGAATTTTCCTTCTCATGGTCTGAGTCCTTCAGGTGCCTTTTGTCAAACTCCAGGAGGGCTGCCACTCTACCATACAGGCCTGATTGGTGGATTGCTGCAGAGATGGTTGTCCTTCTGGAAGGTTCTCCTCTCTCCACAGAGGACCTCTGGAGCTCTGACAGAGTGACCATTGGGTTCTTGGTCACCTCCCTGACTAAGGCCCTTCTCCCCTGATCACTCAGTTTAGATGGCGGCCAGCTCTAGGAAGAGACCTGGTGGTTTCGAACTTCTTCCACTTACGGATGATGGAGGCCACTGTGCTCATTGGGACCTTCAAAGCAGCAGAAATTTTTCTGTAACCTTCCCCAGATTTGTGCCTCAAGACAATCCTGTCTCGGAGGTCTACAGACAATTCCTTTGACTTCATGCTTGGTTTGTGCTCTGACATGAACTGTCAACTGTGGGACCTTATATAGACAGGTGTGTGCCTTTCCAAATCATGTCCAGTCAACTGAATTCACCACAGGTGGACTCCAATGAAGCTGCAGAAACATCTCAAGGATGATCAGGGGAAACAGGATGGACCTGAGCTCAATTTGGAGCTTCATGGCAAAGGCTGTGAATACTTATGTACATGGGATTTCTCAAATTTTTTATTTTTAATAAATCTGCAAAAACCTCAAGTAAACTTTTTTCATGTTGTCATTATGGGGTGTTGTGTGTAGAATTCTGAGGAAAAAAATGAATTTAATCCATTTTGGAATAAGGCTGTAACTTAACAAAATGTGGAAAAAGTGATGCGCTGTGAATACTTTCTGGATGTATATATATATATATATATATATATATATATAGTGATAAAAGGCGCTATATTGCGCCCCAACCCGACACAGACTCACACTGAGGCCCATGTAAGAAACACAAAAAGACTTCATTTTCTTCAGCTGGAGGGCACGTCTTCCCCGTGAACCTCCCAGCCACAACACAGTCCAAGTAAGCACAGACTAATCAATCCAAAACTCACGCCCTTCTGGTACCACCAGTCCTCCCTTGAAGCTTCATCCTCTCCTCCCGACTCTGGCCACTGAGTGGTGGTGGCTGGCCCCTTTTATAGCCCACCCGGAAGCGTTCCAGGTGCTTGACCACCTGGTTCCAATTGCACTTCCAGGTGGGGCTGAAGAGTTGTCTAGCTGGGCTGTGGAATCCATGCAGCACCCCCTGGCGGCCACCTCAGCTCCCAACAGGACCGTGGAGGACTCCATCTCCCATGAACCCTGCGGGAGGTTGAGGCATCACCTCCGGCCAGGGAGGCTGCCACCAAGCGTCCTGGGGGAGGTATTGAGTTGCCCATGGTTGCTCCCCCGGAACATATGCACGAGGGACGTCCCGGCCAAGTCCCATGCATGGTGGCGAGTCTTCAAACAGATGGGAGGTTGAGCAGATGGCCCTTTGGCGTAGTCAGAACAACATGGAGCTAAACCCTCTCTAAACCGTGGAGAGTACAGTGGACTTTAGGAGATGTCCCACAAAATTATCTCCTCTCTCCATCCTTAAATACTGCTGTGACAGTTGTAGTTTGGTGGCTCAGCCCTGTTGGGTTCCGGGGGTACTGCAGGCACTGCTGAGCCCTACTTTGGTGGGCCTCCAAACAAGGCTTACGGGGCACCGGAAGTACTCCCTGGTGCAGCATAAAAGAAGCCGGCTGCTGCAGCTCCAGAGCCAAAGTCGGGAGGAAGGAGACAAAGCTGGCTGGGAGAAGTGGAGGCAGAGAGAGAAGAAAAGGAGAGAAGTGAAGGGCATTGTTTTGCGCTGCTTTATTGCTGTACTGGGGTGGTGCTGTGGGAAACACTTGCTGAGAAAGTGTTTCACACAAATTAAAGCCTTTGTTTGCAGAGACGTGTGCCTGTGTCTGTCTGTGGCAGGTATGGGGAGCTGGAGCGCCATCTTCAGGCCACAACGCACATAGTCAGATGACATAACATATCTCCATGTAGGCTACGGAGTAACATATAGCAACATAGAAACAAAGTGCAAGTCAATAAATAAACAGTGTAACGATGTAACCATATACATTTTATGCATTTAAAATTCTGATGGTCTGAGGTATAAAACAGTTACTCAGTCTTGCAGAACCGAAGTGGAAACTACCATATGGTTTGCCAGACAGTAGAAGAGAGAAGAGTGCATGTAATGGGTGAGAATGGTCTTTCGCCAGGTTACTGGCTCTTTTATAGCAGCAGGTTTGCTAAACGTTGTGAAAGAATTCAAATGGACACAGAAAGAGGTTTGGGAGCAGCCACCCGTATACTTGAAAAAGGCTGGCAAAAGTCAAGGTTGTGGTTCAAAGTTTGTACAGACTTCAGGCCAAAACAAGAACAAACAGACAGGCAAACATGGCGGTTTTAACGTCAGGCAGAAGAAGTGATGTCATTGGGGCAGGAATCGGAAGTGATGAAATCAGGCCTGGAGCTGGAAGTGGTGTCATCAGATCAGGAAACAGAAGTGACATCATCAGAACTGGAAATGGAAGTGATGGAATCTGGTCCGGAGCTGGAAGTGATGTCATCAGACCTGGGGAACCACCCCGGATCCAGAAGTGACGTTGTCAGAACCGGAAGTTATGTCAGCGGAACTGGAAACGGAAGTGATGGCATTGGGCCCGGATCCAGAAGTGACATCATCGGAGCAGAGGGAGAATACACACACACACACCAAAAACAAAAACGGAAGTGATGTCATCGGGCCCCGGAACCTGAAGTGACTCCATCGAATCCAGAAGAAATTTCCGATGGTCAGTCTGCCGATGAGAAAGAGAAAGAATCAGTGCACCCTGCCATCTCCTGGTCTGGTGTAGAATTACCTTCATCTGAGTCCTTTAGCTGCCTCCCATGTGTGACAGCGTCCTTCATGGGAGAGCGAGGTGCACCAATGATCTTCTCAGCTGCTCTCACTATCCATTGCTGTGTGTTGCTGCCTGAAACATTACAATTCCCATACTTGACAGGGATGCAGCTAGAGAGTGGACTTCCAATGGTACTGCTATAGATTGCGGTAAGGGATGGTGGGGGGGGGGGGGGGGCTCACCCTCTTCAGTCTCCGCAAGATGTTCAGATGTTGCCAAGCCCTCTTGGCGATGAAGGTGGAGTTGAGGGACCAAGAAAGGTCATCCGTAATGTTTGACCCTCTCAACAACCGCGCCGTCGATGGTGAGAGGTGGGTGAGCAGTTCTGGATTTCCTGAAGTTTACGTATTATCATCTCTTTCGTCCTTTCAAACATCAAGAGAGAGATTGTTACACTTGCACCTGGTAGCCACTCTCGCCACCTCCTCCATGTATGCTGAGACATCACTGTTCTTAATGAGACCCACCACCATCATGTCGTCTGCACCCTTGATGATCTGGTTTGAAGTGAACTCTGTTGAGCAGTCGTGTGTCAGCAACGGTAAAAGCAGAGGGCTAAGGACGTAGCCCGGTGGTGCTCCTCTGCTCAGTCTGGTGGTTCTGGAGGTGTTGGTGCCGATGTGGAGGACTGAGGTCTTTCCATCAGGAAGTCTAAGGTCCAGTTTACAAGGGGGGTGATGAGGCCCACCCTGCTCAGCTCAGTACAGAGAGCTGAATGCCGAGCTGAAGTCGGTGAAGTAATGGTCATCTCTTGGACTGAATTTGCTGGGCTGGCCAGTCCTGGACGCATAGGTGGTCATTTGAAACCTACGACACTTGTAGATGATTTTCCTTACAGTGATTGATATCAGATCATCTTTTAAAAATCTAATGCCAGACTCTAGGGATGCACAATCTTCTTTCTGAGGACCTCAAAGAGCTCTTCAGCCTCTTGGCATGATGTGCTGCCACGCACGTCAACAGCAAAGAGAACAGAAGGCCCTTGGTATCTGTGGTTTAAATAAGACAGTCAGGTCCACCTGCTGACTCCACAAGGAGGTTCTAATCAGTGACACCTCATCTGGAACGACTGATTCGCATTTGATGGATTTGAGATGTTGATAAGTTGAAGGCTGGACTGACTTTTTCCATTTAGGTGATGTCAGTTTGACGCATCACTGGTCCAAGCATATCACGTTTATCTGTAGCCACTGCATGCGTGAAGATGTGATGTCTGCCTGCCCAAATAGGTTGAAAGAGTCAACCCTTTCCATGGGGTGCGCTTACTTTCTCACAGGCGGGTTCACTCCGCCCTCATTGCTCGGTGACTTGCTGCGGTGGGGCGGCCGCCTTTTTCCGATCACACAATGCATTCCACTCTTTTTGTTTTGATTCTTTTCACTCAGTTTGGGTGCCGCTGGCCGCGCAAATCCATCTCTTTGCGTCTGAGCAGCTAATGCATCAGTGGCGGAGAGCGCCAGGCATTTCTCAAGTTATTCTGCTCTTCTTTGGCATGGGCATAGCAGAGAGAAAAAAATGCAGGAAATTCAGCCAATGCAGCTTGTCAAGTCCTACGTGGCTTTCGTGTTTCCTCAGTTTCTCGTTTCTAATTGTGACGGAGCTCCTTCTGAGCAGAACACTGGCAGGTTTGTGGCCGTTATGGGGATGCTGTGTGGTGGGCAAGTCCTCCCTCTGATGGCAGAAAAGAGCTACTTCAAGTTGGGGTTTGGTGACATACGAGTGTGACGCTGATCTTCTAGCTGTCCCCTAGGGTGGGATGCCACTACTCCAGGAATGCTCATTCACCTTTGCAGCATATCTCTGATGTTCTGGAGCACTCAGTTTTCTTGGTGTCCAAACTGAAGCCAACTTCTGCTCTTTCCAACTGTGGACTGTCACACAAATTCTAATGTCCTCTTTTCTTATCTCCTTTAAATGATGGCCCTGTAGGTAGTGAGTTAGCATAGACTCTAATCAGTTCATCTCTGAGTTCTCCTTCATTTTATGTCCCATGGAGCAGTGGAAAAGCAGTCCTTTATTTGTAAGATAGAGCTCACGGTAAAGGCGCTATATAAAATCAAGACTGATCTGTTGAACACTCGCCATTGACACATCAACCACAATAATGAGAGGCCTGACCAAGGACCTCCTGTGTCTGATCAGGACCAGGCCTGGGACCTCTGGAGGTGCTCTCAATGAACGTCTGCTCGTCACCCACACTCTGTCCCGATGCCGTTTATTACAGCGTATCACTGCAGTTACCGTTTATGGTGCCTTATAACTCACGTGTCTCCTCACTTGTGACTTTCTTTACAATGAAACACAGCCTGAGGCATGCGGTTAATGTGAAGGCGCTATAAAGCGCTCAGTACTTACGGACATTCGTGTTCTTATACAGTAAGGTGCTATTCAGATCTGTCCAGCTAGTTATCTTTTAAAAAGCCCCCCCCTCATATTTGTCTACTTATTCATTATATAGTGCCTTTCATCTCCATTTATATAATGTCTTGCATTTATAGCTCTTCAATAGAGTTCATTACTTGTGTTTATAAAGTGCTTTTAATATCCATCTTTTATATAATGGTTTACAACTCTACAAAACTTAAAACCCCAAATCCATTCACACACACACACAATCTGTTATTGTTCTGGCTAGAGTAGCAATTGTATACAGCATACTGCCTTTAATAGCTAGCGCTTTATCTATCAAATATACTGCCTTTTATATTATCATATTGTCTCTATCATATCTGTCTGTTATATTGTGCCTTTTATATTGTGTCTATCAAACATACTGTAGTACCTTTCATATCTATCTAGAAATCTGTTATATAGTGACTTCTGTACTGTATCTGTCTATCTATCAATAGTGCCTTCATGGCTGTCTATTATATAGCGCCCTTAATGTCTGTCTTTCTATCAATCAATCATATAGTTCCTTTCATATATATCTATCTACTATATAGTTCCTTTGATACCTATCTATCTAATCCTGCCTACTATGCTAAAATCTATCTATCTATGATATAGTGCCTTTCATATCTGCTTATCTGTATTCTATACTGCCCTTTATGTCTGTGTCTATCTATCATAGAGATCCTATCTGTCTGTCGTTTACAATAAGCCATTTATAACAGAGTCTCTTTCAAAATTTTCATTTTTCCAGTTTCAGTTGCCCCTGTGTCTTTTACTTTTTAATTGTGTTAAGAACACCAGAGGCTGTGCAAGTCAGGATGGTGTATGATGGGATGTTTCCCAAGTATAAAATGATACAAGTATAAAATGATAGAAATATAATTTATAATACACATAAATATATTAAATTCTATGTATTATATAGTCCTGCGGTGGGTTGGCACCCTGCCCAGGATTGGTTCCCTGCCTTGTGCCCTGTGTTGGCTGGGATTGGCTCCAGCAGACCCCCGTGACCCTGTGTTCGGATTCAGCGGGTTGGAAAATGGATGGATGGATGTATTATATAATGCATTTCATATCTACCATATACTGTAGTGCTTTTTCATATATTGTATATTTGTCTCTCTCTTAAAAAGTGCTTTTCTTATCTATCTGTCTGTTATATAGTGCCTTTCCAATCTATTTATCTAACTATCTGTCATATACAGTAGTGTCTTTCATCTCTATCTATCTGTTATATAGCACCTTTCACATCTGTCTATTTATCTATCTATTATATAGCACCTTTCTCATTTATCTATCTATCTATCCACCTACCTATCTATCTATTATATAGCACCTTTCACATCTATCAATCTATCTATCTATTATATAGCACCTTTCATATCTATCTATCTATGTTATATAACACCGTTCATATCTATCTATCTATCTATCTATTATATAGCACCTTTCATATCTATCTATCTATCTGTTATATAACACCGTTCATATCTATCTATCTATCTATCTATTATATAGCACCTTTCACATCTATCTATTATTTAGCACCATTCATATCTATCTATCTATCTATCTATTATATAGCACCTTTCACATTTATCTATATATCTATTATATAGCACCGTTCATATCTATCTATATATTATATAGCACCTTTCATATCTATCTATCTATCTATCTGTTATATAGCACCTTTCACATCTATCTATCTGTTATATAGCGCCTTTCACATCTATCTATTATATAGCACCTTTCATATCTATCTATCTATCTGTGATATAGCACCTTTCATATCTATCTATCGTTTATATAGTGCCTTTCACATTTATCTATCTATCTATTATATAATGCCTTTAATCTCTATCTATCTGTTATATAGCACCTTTCACATCTATCTATCTATCTATTATATAGTGCCTTTCACATCTATCTGTCTATCTATCTATTATATAGTGCCTTTCACATCTATCTATTATATAGTGCCTTTCATCTCTTTCTATCTATCTATCTTTTATATAGTGCCTTTCACATCTATATATGATTCCAGAAGTGGTCTCCCATATTCCACTGGACCAGTCATGATATCTATCTATCTATCTATCTATCTGATAAGATTGAGGGTGAGCTGGTGCAGGGCCAGGAAGAGATGTCAAGAGACATGGTAAGGATATGGGAGGTTTTCAAAGGGTCTTTGAGCCACCTCACCTGTAAAAAGGATTTGGGGCCTACAGATTCAGCAGGTGGGCTGGGTGGGTGATACCACTTTGTTTATCTGTCCATTATTCAGTACTTAATTTTGATTCTTTTGACTGTATTCCAAGTGTTGTCCAACACCAGGTGGCACTCTCCTTATTTCAGATTCCAACACCAGGAGGGCTTTTCCTTATTAAAAGTGTGAAGCAATAGCAGGAGGGGCTCTCCGAATTTCAAGTCTGGTCAGACACTAGGTGGCGCTCTCTTTACTTCAACAGTGGATGAACCTGAGGTGGGACTCTCTTTATTCCAGGTGTAGACCAACACCAGGAGGGGTTCTCCTTACTCCAAATATGGACCAGCACCAAGAGGATCGGTTCTTATTCCAAAAGTGGCCCAACACCATGTGGTGCTCCCCTTATTTCAAGTGTAAACCAACAGTAAATGGGGGCCAACACCAGAAGGGGCCCTCCTTTTTCCAGATGTGGATCTCCTTATTCCAAGTGTGGAAGAAACACCAGGAGGGTCTCATTTTATTTCAAGCATAAACTAACACCAGGTGCCGCTGTCCTTATTTCAAATATGGATGAACACCAGGAGGGTCTCATTTTATTACAAGTGTGGTCCAACACCAGGTGGCGCTCTGCTTATTCCAAGTGTGGACCAAGTGTGGTGGACTCTCTTCATTACAAGCCTCTACCAAAGATCAGCATTTCTTGAATGCACAATGAAATGAACAAATGCAGGAGGACATCTGCATGCACTCACCCGGCCAACTCTGCCAACACAGCCAGTAGTACCAGGCATGGCCGTCCTTGTTAATAAAAGCCTTGAATGTATCAGGCCTCCAGTTTTTGGCCTCTCTTTGCACACGCAGCTCCATCCAGCGTTCTGTCCTTGGTTACAAAGTTTCGTGAAATTTGGACTCAGATGTGAAGCCGACGATATCTGCTGAGCTTCAAAGGTCAGGAAGTCAGCGCGCACATGCGAATGGCACCTTTGAACCTCCCGAGCGGCTGATAGCCAGGCTCAGCGGAGCGCTCGGCTTTATATGAAAATTCATATAAAAAAATGTTTTTGAAAAGGTTTGCTCGCACTTACTTAACGGTGGAACTGGTGGACATTGTTATCTGCAAAATCCCAGATGTTTAGCCGCCTTGCCAAAAAAGAATCAATCTGCCCAGCACTCAAGGTCATCTCTCCTTGGTGGCTGAAAACTTGGTCTTTATGAAACGGAGCTTCACTTTCCCCCCGTTTTGTCCCCACGAGAGCCGATTTGACTAATAGGCGTCTATTTGCAGCTCTCTCCTCATCCTCCATCTTGACATGCGGGGGTTCGTTTCTTGTCTTTCATTGCGATTTGGCTTCCAGGTGACCCCTGAAACAAAAGCACCAATTCAGCTGCCTTTGTTTTCCTTGCCTTTCATGTAACTGCTAAAAATGCCGGTGCTGTGCATGGCTACAAACAAATTAATGCATTAATAAATAAATGAAGCACCATGAGCCGCCCACGGCCAGATCATTTTTTTTTAAAGGTAGAAATTGCTCGCATTTTGTCAGGTTTCAGACAATTGGAAACAAATATTTCCCGCATTCTTCCAGGGTGCATTGATTGAACGCGGCACAATCACAAAAATGTAAATTAGGACGCAGGCCTACGGTGTGGATGCGACTCGGCCGAGACTCAAGAAGAAAGCGCAGCTGGTATCGGCCTCGGCGACTGGGATTAGCAAGGAATTTCAGCTTTTGTGATGGTTTGAAAAATTCAGAGCATCACGTGTGATTTTTCGACATTTTGTTTTTTGTCACGCATATACAAAATTGGCAAACCGTAACCAGTTTAGAAATGTCCAAACTGGATCAGGAAATAAAGGAACGTTTTTAAAAAGGCAATCGATAGTCAAGAATAGCAAAAGAAACAATGAGAAAAACGAGTGTCACCAAAAAAAATGCCAGGGGTTTACAGTCATCCCCCCTCTTGGGGGGTCGTTTTGAAGCATTTCATGTTATTTAGCCAGCTCTACGTGTTTGAGACCTGCTAGGCATGGAAGCCTGCACTTGGCAGTTGTGACATTACCTGGAATTGGTGGGGAGACACCTGGAGTAGGCTGGTTGGGCCGTCATCTATGATCAGTAGTCAAGAATACCACAAGAAACTATGAAAGAAATGAGCATTAAAAATAAATGCCAGGGGTTTACAGTCATCCCCCCTCTTGGAGGACATTTTCACACATTTCATGTTATTTAGCCAGCTCTATGTGTTTGAGACCTGCTAGGCATTAGCTGGATTTGGGGTGAGACACCTGGAGTAGGCAGATTGGGACGTCATCTATGATCAGTAGTCAAGAATACCACAAGAAACTATGAAAGAAACGAGCATTAAAAATAAATGCCAGGGGTTTACAGTCATCCCTCCTCTTGGAGGACGTTTTCAAGCATTTCATGTTATTTAGCCAGCTGTCCGTGTTTGAGACCTGCTAGGTATTAGCTGGATTTGGGGTGAGACACCTGGAGTAGGCTGGTTGGGCCGTCATCTATGATCAGCAGTCAAGAATACCACAAGAAACTATGAAAGAAACGAGCATTGAAAATAAATGCCAAGGGTTTACAGTCATCCCTCCTCTTGGAGGACGTTTTCAAGCATTTCATGTTATTTAGCCAGCTGTCCGTGTTTGAGACCTGCTAGGTATTAGCTGGATTTGGGGTGAGACACCTGGAGTAGGCTGATTGGGCCGTCATCTATGATCAGCAGTCAAGAATACCACAAGAAACTATGAAAGAAACGAGCATTGAAAATAAATGCCAAGGGTTTACAGTCATCCCTCCTCTTGGAGGACGTTTTCAAGCATTTCATGTTATTTAGCCAGCTGTCCGTGTTTGAGACCTGCTAGGTATTAGCTGGATTTGGGGTGAGACATCTGGAGTAGGCTGGTGGGGCCATTGTCTATGATTAGTAGTCAAGAATACCAAAAGAAACGAGCATTACACTGGTCAACAAGCATTTTGCTACTGGGATTCTTTCACCTGTACTTTAATGAATTTCACTTGCTGACTCCAAATCTGAAAACCCTTTCCGTTCAGCACGTCCCGTTTTTTTAGTTATGAAGTTCCAGGTCTTGGACAACTAGGGTGACTGGACAGTAAAGGCGATGCGTTTCAGCATTTATGAAATAAGTTTGGTTTCAAGAAAAGTGAAGTCAAAATTAAGGAAGGTGTTTTTGTTGGCCCTGAAATACGCGAACTGATGCTTGACGAGGAGTTCAAAAGGAAACTGAAGCCCACTGAATCAGCACCCGCATTTGTGCGGGTTGTCCAGAATTTTCTTGACAGTCACAGAGCAGAGAATTATACTGAGCTTGTGGAGAACCTGCTGAAAGTATATGGAAGCCAGAATGTCACTGGAGACACATTTTTTGCATTCTCATCTCGACTTTTTTCCACCAAATCTAAGCGATGTCAGAGATGAGCATGGGGAAAGATCTCATCAAGATGTAAAGGTGATGGAAAACTGATATCGGGGGGAAAAATTCACTCCGAGCATGATGAGTGACTACTGTTGTTTCTTGCAAAGAGAGACGGATGTGCAGTGCAAAAGCGAGTGCCTCCAACATTTTTGGGCACACTGACCTCACTTTTATATTGAGGTAAATTGACATAAATATGCTTTAACGTGTCTCTGGTATCGTCTTCTGGTTTGTTTTCAGAATAAACACATCAAAACAATTTTGGCGGGACAGAGTCCAAACTCCAGATATCGTGTTATTCAAAAGTGTCAAAACGTCAATGATGTGCATTTCAAAAACCTGACGCTTAATTACGATTTCATATATGAAATCAGTGTAAAAAACTTAATAAAGAGCTACTCTGAAGTTCCCAGAAGCAAACAAAAAATATTTTTTTGTAGACCAGTGAAATAAATGCCAGGGGTTTACAGTCATCCCCGACTCTTGGAGGACAATTTCAAGTATTTCATGTTATTTAGCCAGCTCTCCGTGTTTGAGACCTGCTAGGCATTAGCTGGAATTGGGGTGAGACACCTGGAGTAGGCCAGTTAGGCCGTTGTCTTTGATCAGTAGTCAAAAATACAAAAAGAAACAAGGAGAAAAACAAGCACTGAAATACCTAAACGAAAGGCGGAATCAAAGTCAAACAGCAACAAAACTAAGTCATGTGTTAACTGCAGCTTCAGTGTTGTATTGTTTTTATGTCATTTCTGCTATCTGTTGTCTCTTTAAATGTTCCGATATTCCTTGTGTTTTAAGGGTGGGACCACTTTGATATCATTACTCCTGAGCATACTTTGTGGGTGGAGCTCCCTAGGAGGTGGGGGCAACCTTACATCATCAATTCTGAGAATGCTTTGTGGGTGGAGCCACCCTGAGATTACCACTCCTGAGTATGCCTTGTGGGTGGAGCCTCAGGTGTTGCCATGACAAATTCATCACTGCTGAGGATGCCTCGCGCATAGAGCCCCAGAAGGTGGGGTCATCCTGAAATCATCACTCTTGAGTCTGCTTTGTGGGTGGAGCCACCCTGACATCACCACTCCTGATCATGTCTTGTGGGTGGAGCCTCAGGCAGGGCACTCTGACATCATCACTCCTGAGTGTGCTTTGTGGGTGGAGCCCCCTAGGAGGTGGGGGCATTACATCATCAATTCTGAGAATGCTTTGTGGGTGGAGCCACCCTGAGATTACCACTCCTGAGTATGCCTTGTGGGTGGAGCCTCAAGTGTTGCCATGACAAATTCATCACTGCTGAGGATGCCTCACGCATAGAGCCCCAGAAGATGGAGTCATCCTGACATTACCACTTCAGAGTGTGCCTTGTGGGTGGAGCCTCAGGATGTGGAGCCAGCCTAACAGCACCACTCCTGATCATGTCTTGTGGGTGGAGTCTCAGGCTGGGCACTCTGACATCATCACCCCTGAGTGTGCTTTGTGGGTGGAGCCCCAAGCGGAGGGTCCACCCTGAAAGTCACACTCCTGAGCACATGCTTCAGATAGAGCCACCCCTCCTGAGTGTGCCTTCTGGGTGGAGCCACCCTAACATCACCACTCCTGAGCATGCCTTGTGCATGGAATCCCAAGAGCTGGGTGGCACCCTGACATCAACACTCCTTAGCCTGCTTTGTGGGTGGGGCCACTTAAACAATGCAACTTTTAATTATGCCTTGTGCATGGAGCGCCAGAAGGGGGGACCTCTTTGACATCACCACTCCTGAGTATACTTTGTGGGTGGAGCCACCATGACATCAGCACTCCTAAGTGTGCCTTGTGAGGGGAGTTCCAGGAGGCGGGGCCATCCTGTCATCACCACTCCTGAATGTGCCAGCAGGATGGAACTCCCCCAGCTCACCACACACTCAGGTCACCACAACCCCAGGTCACCACTTCTGAGCCCTTCTAATGGCTATTTAAAGCCAGAACAGAGAAGGCTCAGGAGTAGGAGGTCATTACATTTGTGACGAATTCTTGTGCATTTGCTAAAATACAAATTTTTTAGTTGTTATGAGCTCCTGATATCTGTTGTTGGGATTTTGTTTAATTTGTTTTGGAGGAGTGTATAAAGGAGACCCCTTAAACGGGATGCTATGCTATGTGCTTGCTCCAGTGGTCAGCAGAGGGAAGGACGAAGTCAAACACAGTTAAGTGTCTCGTTCTAAAATGGCTGAATATCACAATAAGGTTTTGCTTTTTTGTTTAATTCCTTTCTTAAATTCCCTGGATGTGCTGTTTTGCAATAAATGTGTTATCTTGCTAAGTTTGAAGGCTTTTATCATTTACCCATAGACCTGCATTCTCATTTAACCCCTTCTGTAAACTACAGGAACATGTTTAAAAAACACTTCACAACACAATTATATACAGAAAAATGATATATGTATACATATATACAGTACACAGCGGGGAAAATAAGCATTGAACGTGTCCGTGTTTTTCTCTGTCAGTATGTTTCTAATGGGGCTATTTACTTGACATTTTCACTCGATGTTGGTCACAACCCAAGTAATCCACACATACATAAGTCTATCAATTATGTGTAATAAAGTGGAATGACACAGGGGATAAGTATTGAACACGTGAAGTAAAAGAAGGTGCAAAGACAGCAGCAGACATCTGTCAGTCCTGGTAGCCCCCTATCAGTGCCAATGCCTTTAGTCCTCATTGATGGCCCATAAAAAGGTTTCTCATTCCCAAGGTGTCACACAAGAAGCATCTCATGATGGCTAAAAGCACAGAGCTCTCTCAAGACCTTCACAGCCGTATTGATGCCCAACACACTGATGACATTGGTGACAGACATATTTCTAAACTTCTGAATGTTCCTGTGAGCACCGTTAATCCGGAAGTGGAAAGAAGATCAATTCATCATCGACCAGGTGCTCCTCGCAAGATTTCTGACAAAAGAAGAATCAGAAGAGTCGTCCAAGAGCTTCAGAAAGACCTGCAATTAAGCAGGTCCAGTAAGTTAATGCACTCCACCGCCATGGCCCTCTACGTACGCTCACCGCGCAAAACTCCACTGCTGAAGAACAAGCAGGTTGAAGCTCATGGAACATTTACTGCACCACATTTGGACAAGCCAATGAAATTCTAGGAGAAGAGAGTCTGGTCAGAGGAGAGCAAAATGGAACTCTTTAGATGTTGTAAAAGACCAGGCCCCGGGCACAGACAGACAGACAGACATTGTATGTCCAAAACACACCTGTTTATATTAAACTAATGTCCTGCACACGACACAGTGCTCCAAAACAGTATTCAGCTCTTCTCTTCTCTCCTCTACTCCTTTCTTCCCAAGCTTCGTCCTCCTCCTCTCAACTCTGGCCCAGGAATGGAGTGAGACGGCCTCCTTTATAGTACACCTGGAAGTGCTCCAGGTGTCCCTTGATTAACATCCGGGTGTGGCGGAGGTGCTGCATGTCCAGAATCTGGAGCTGTCCAGGTGCCTTCTGGCGGTGGCCACTGACCTTCACCGGGTTGAGCTTCTAAGCTCCAATTCCATGTCCCCAATGTCAACCAAGGGGGCTGCCCTCTCGTGTCCCAGGGGAGGTACTCCTGGCAGTATGCCCATCCCCCCTTGGAAAGGGCGTCCCGTCTGGGCAGGATCCCCGGCTGTCCATCACACACACCGTGTTTGGAGGAGAAATGGCGCTGCACATCTCAACAAAAACTCCACACCAGACTTCATAGAATTGAAGGAAGGATGAATGGAGAACAGCACAGGACATTCTAGATCAGAACCTGTGGCCATCTACCAGGATGCTGAAGATGAAACGAGGGGGGACATTTCAGCAAGACACTCACAGCCAAAGAAACTCTCAATTGGTTTCAGAGAATAAAGAAGATCAAGCTGCTAGAACGGCCGAGTCAGTCAGCCAACTTGAATCCAATTGAAAATCAATGGAAAGAACTAAAGATCAGACCCCCGGAACCTTCAAGATGTGAAGAGAGTTTGTGTGGAAGAATGGGCCAAAAATCACACCTGAGCAACGTGGGCAACTCGTTTCTCCATACAGGAGGCGTCTTGAGCTGTCCTTCTACTAAGGATTAGATACATTTCAGTAAGCGTGTTCAATAGTTATTCCCTGTGTCATTCCACTTTATAACTTATGGACTTATTTATTTTGATGTCTTTGTGGATTACTTGGGTTGTTACCGACGTCTGGTGAAAATTTCATGCCAATAGCCCCATTAGAAATATATTTATGGAGAAAAGCGTTGACGCGTTCAATTCTTATTTTCCCCGCTGTACCACAGTTATGGAGAAGTTTGTTTGACCTGAAAAATACCAAACTTCCTGTCCTTGCTCGTCGGCCATTCCTCCTCCGCTCGTGTTCTCCCTTACAGGTGCAGTTCCCACCTCCAGGACACCACCAAAGACAGCACTGACACGGCTCCGCTACACACTCTTCATTGGCTTCAGGTGGTGTGATGTTTGCCAGGCTTTATCGTTCTCTTAAGTCGACCACGTTGTGTGGCGTATAAGGGGTCCATGGGCACATTAGAGCAGACGCAGGGTTTTGAGCCTTCATGGGTGTAGGTGTGCATGTTGGTGCAAAGCCTTGTGGCCCGTGTGGGGGTCTGATAAGGAAACGGCCTGATTGCTCAATCGCGTGTGTGCCGTTCCCCGTTGACTCTCCGTGGGCTGTTAGTGAAAGCACCGGACCCCACAAGGCTAAAACGAGTCCGAGTAGGAAGAAGGGTGAAGAGAAAGTGAGAACGAGGTGATTGAGACAATGGCAGAATAACGAGGAGGTTGAGACAATGGCAGAATAACGAGGAGGTTGAGACAATGGCAGAATCATGGAGAGGCGGTCGGGTCGCCCCATGAGGGAGTGAGAGGAATGGCCCTCTGTGGGGTGGGTCGCTCCTATTGAGTATCTGGAGGAGCAGGAGTGGCTGAGTGCTCCAGGGGTCCTGTCGGACCGAAGGCAGGAGGGCAGGATGATGGAGTCCCAGTGGTGAACGAGACCCAGAGATGGTGGGGTCTGCTGAGAAGACCAGGATGGTGAGCAGGGGATACTGGGAAACAGAGAGAGAGAGAGAGAGAGAGACGGGGGATCAAGAAGGACTTAAGCCAGTTCTGACCTGACGTCATTCTGGATCTCGGATTTATTTATTTGGTTTTATGGAGGATTGATTTCTCAAGACCTGCACTGCACTGCACTTTCAGTCACCATTTGACTTTTAATTGCTTGGACGTGCACTATGTACCTCTGGCTCCAGGACTTGTTCTTGTCCTCGTTGTCCTAGTCCACCCTCGGCCCACGTCTATCGATGTCAAGCACGACAATGACAAGCTTTTCTTTGAAACCCCTTTTTGTTAAAGTGTGACTGTGTTTTGGTTGACATTAAGCCTCCATTGTCACCTTTTGCCCCCAGTGTTTTCACGAGGACTTTTGAAAATGGCCTCCAGAGCCACATACTCCTGAAAACGTCATAACGAGGTGGGGGAAAAGCTCCAATTTTTTATAATCGCATTTTGATTGGGTCGTGCTGATGACATCCCACTCCCCTGATTGGATCTCCTTCCCCGGATTGGTCGTCCTTCAAGGAGAACATCCATTCTCCAACACGGCGGAGTTGACGTCCATGGTGCTCGTTGTGTTGCTCATCTGTATACACGTGTAAAAGTAGACCCCGTGGTCAGCTGTGTCACCATTTTTTCACCGATGTAGGCAAATGTCGTTGTTTAAATATAACAGGAGATAATTTCGTGAACGAAGTGAAAACGCTAGGGGGACGCAGATCATTTTATTAAATGATATCATAGGAGTAAGGATGAAGTCTTTGTTGTTCAAACAGCGGCGCACTTCCTGCTGCATTGTAAAGTGGGTGAGAACTTCAGAAGTTGCTCGAACGGATTACGTTTTCAGGCTCGTTTTGTGGTCACATGTGCAACTTTAACAGCACGCATCACTCGTAACATTTTAAAAGCTGCTCTTTTTACATACAAGATTCACTAATTGTATTTCCTCCAGTTGATCTTCCAACCTCTGAGCTCTGAGGCTAAGGATCTGCGCTGGTATCCTGAAGGTTGTTGGTTTGAATCCCCATCACTGCCAAAAGAGATCCTACTCTGCTGGGCCCTTGAGCAAGACCCTTAACCTGCAATTGCTCCAGGGGCGCTGTACAATGACTGACCCTGTGCTCTGACCCCAAGGGGTATGCGAAAACTAACAAATTACTAATACGAGAAATTACATAAGGTAAAAAAAAAAAAAAAAAAAAAAAGATGAAGGCCTCGGATTACCGAGATGGCTTCCATCTTCTCCTTTGTCCTCAGTACTGATCACAGCTGCTTTTTAATATGAAGACTGTCTAATCATCCATCCGTCCATTTTTAGCGCACTGACCAGACACTCGGACGCCTCATTCAGAAAAAGGGAAAAAAAACGCCGCAAAAACAGAACCTGCTGGGCAAGATAATGGCCGCACTGAAAACCAGCAGCCACTGCAGCCGAGCAGAATTAATGAATGGAAATGTCACCCCAAGGCTGCACTGCTTTAAAATGAACATGTGAGCCTGAATGGCCGTCTTAATTTATTACCTACAGCTGCAAGGAGCCTCAGCGCAAAGCAACTCAGCCTCCCCTGACTGATTAGATAACCGGCCATGGCACACTTTCATCTGAAGCTCCCACCATCCATAGAACAATCCTTCATTGTGCTCCTAATTGCACTGCTGGTGTCCCCCCCATCACCTCATCTTCTCCGAACTTCGTCTCATGAAACTCAGAGAATCGGCCCAGTGGGCTCTTGAGCTGCTCATTTTGATTTGGCTTTTTCATTTCATACTTTGGAAACATCCCATCATACACCGCCCTGACTTGTACAAACTCTGGTGTTCTTAACAAATTAAAAAGTAAAAGACGCAGGGGCAACTGAAACTGGAAAAAGAAGAAAATTTAAAAACATTTATTGTGAAAAAACATATAGATAGATAGATAGATAGATAGATAGATAGATAGATAGATAGATAGATAGATAGATAGATAGATAGATAGATAGATAGATAGATAGGAAAGGCACTATATAATAGATAAATATGAAAGGCACTATATGATAGATAGATATGAAATGCACTATATGATAGACACTATATAATAGATATGAAAGGCACTATATGATAGATAGATAGATATGAAAGGCACTATATAATAGATATAGATAGATATGAAAGGCACTATATGATAGATAGATAGATAGATAGATAGATAGATAGATAGATAGATAGATAGATAGATAGATAGATAGATAGATAGATAGATAGATATGAAAGGCACTATATAATAGATAGATATGAAATGCACTATATGATAGATAGATAGATAGATAGATAGCTAGATAGATAGATAGATAGATAGATAGATAGATAGATAGATAGATAGATAGATATGAAAGGCACTATATGATAGATAGATAGATAGATAGATAGATAGATAGATAGATAGATAGATAGATAGATAGATAGATAGATAGATAGATAGATATGTAAGGCACTATGTGATAGATAGATAGATAGATAGATAGATAGATAGATAGATAGATAGATAGATAGATAGATAGATAGATAGATATGAAAGGCACTATGAATGATAGATAGATAGATAGATAGATAGATAGATAGATAGATAGATAGATAGATAGATAGATGTGAAAGGCACTATATAATAGATAGATAGATAGATAGATAGATAGATAGATAGATAGATAGATAGATAGATAGATAGATAGATAGATAGATAGATAGATGTGAAAGGCAATATATGACAGATGTGAAGGGTGCTGTCTAAGATATCTACCTACTCTATGAAAGGTTCATTTATTCATATTCATTACTTCATTTTCCATTGCTTATCTGGGTCCCGGGGGCAACAGTCTTAGGAGTGAGGTATACGTGTGCCCACATGACCCCCATGTGAGGTATGTTGTTGGGGGCAGAAGCTCTTTGTAGGGTCTCCCAAGTTAAGGTGGTCCCAGATGAGGGGTCAGACAAACCGCAACTCATATCCCCTGATGAATCGAAGCCACAAATATAAAAAGAGTTCCCCGGCTGGCATGAGATTGCCAGGGCCTCCACCTGGAGCCAGAGCGGAGTGCCTGGCAGCCGGCTTGCCACAGGGCATTGGTTGGGCACAACCTGAAATTGCAGTGTGGGACTCATTCCTGTGGGTCCACCACCTGCATGAAGAATAGGGGCAGGGTGCAATGTGACCTGTTACCTGTTTGAAAGGTTCTGTCTAATATATACAGTAGATATAGAGGAAGGACACTATATAATAGTAGACTCACTGATTTGAAAGGCGCTGTATAATAGAAAGACAGACAGACAGATACGAAAGGCACTATATAATCGATTTGTTTATTTTAGGGACGCCATCATTTAGCACATGCATGTTAGAATCTCCCTGCACTCTGCACACACGACAACAATGACGCTATAAACTTATCAAGTTATCCGCAGTGCTTTGCTGCATGAAGCTCCTGCAAGAGGAGGAGGAGCAAACTGTGACAGTGCAGACAATCAGATTGACAGGTGTCTCAACCAATAACATGCACAGAATCAAAAATGGCACATCAATCCAACCTGAAATAAAACCTTCCTAACCTAAGAAAAAAGCCATTCATTTCTGAAAATGTGCTGTGTAACATGAATTAATCAGCAATGAGGTCATAAATGAGGATGTTAGTTCACGTCAGAATCACAAAATCAACAACATCAGAACTGTATGACAAGGCAGGATGAGGGCGCTAGTGGGGCACCGAAAGAAGGGACTTGTCTTACTGACAGTAGGATATGATGACTAATTGAAGCTAACACCCTGCAACCACAGTGGGGACCCCTCACTGAGACTGGAGACCCCTACGGTCAGAGTTTAATATTTATGTGTTTTGGCGGCCTCTGCTGGCCATTTCTCTGACTGCAGCAGTAAATATAAATGTTTTGTGGAGAGTGCCGCTGCATTTAGGCAGGAAGTTCAGTTTGTCCCCCAGTTAATTTGAATGGATGTGACATTGTTAGCTCTTTACCAAGCACTACCTGTACTCATTTATCTTTTGTCTGAATTATTAATTTTGATCAAGAATAAAGTATACATTAAGGAGGGAGGAGGAGGATAAGCAGCAAATTGGCTTCTTAACTTTTATACACTTAATGGAACACTCCACTCATAGATTTCAATATCTTACGTACCCCCTGTAGTTTATGGTGATGACCAAGAAAAAAATTTTAATTTTATGTTTTCACAGAGAAAGTTGATGAAGTTTCTGAGAGATGGGGCATCGACGATGACCAACACTAAGGACCAGAGCAAACAATATGAAAAATAAAAATCAACATTTTTGACTCTGACCTGACTCGTCAGGACAACAAACAGATGCTGTAGCTAATTTCTAGAGCAGGGGGCTCTTAACCTGAGGTCCGATGGATGGGTTTCAGGGGGTCCATGAGGTTCACATAAAACAATGAACATCTATATTCACTATACAGCCTGGTTCTGTTGATTTTTCTCGCGTGTTACGTCTCTTTGTGAATCAGGCACTTGTTTCTATCAAACCGAAAAGTCGAAATAGAGTGGACGTCAAAGATGATAAGCGAGTCACCTTGCTGAAGACCAGTCCAGAGTTTTATTATCTTATTCAAGGCAAACAAGAACAACCTTCACATTGAAATAAAGCAGACTAGGGGTCAGTGCAGGATTTATGTATAAGCTACACAAGCTATAGCTTAGGGCCCCCGCCTTCTTGGGGGCCCCCAAAACAAATTGTCCGAGTGAGCAATTGTCATATATACTTAAATATACTACAGCATTATTTGTCCCAAATTGGGGTCTCGGCTCTCTGCTCGCCGACCCCCGTGTGGACCCCAAACGCTCGTCTTTTCCCAGATCTGCCGCTTGCAACAAACCGTGCTGTGCTTTTGGATAAACACGAAGATCAACTCTGTCTTCGATATCTCCGTCTTTCGAAAGTATTATCGCTGACAATTTGTCACACGTTGGTTTTTTATATTTGCGAGCGTGACCTTTCGGATTCATACAGAAATCCAAGAAAACTTCTTTGTCCGTGTTTTGCAGTTAAATTTCGTGTAACGTGCGATACTTTTGGACGTACGGATTTGTATCCATTATTGGCTGTAGAATTTCTTTCTACGTCCGATTGTTTAACTCTTTCGATTCTATGTTGCATCGCTTCTCCATGATCATAAATCTAGGCAATCCTCCGAATACCGGTCCCAAATTATTTAACAACTGTTTTCCTATCGAGTGGACAATACTACACTGAAAGCCGCGAAAAAACATTTATTGCAAGACAATAAGATGTATTTCCAATATTTTGTATTAATTCCAGCACAACAGCTGCAACGTCTCTTAGTGGTAACGGTTCAACACGGAGCAACTAAATGTTGTAGTTATCGCTGAGCAAATGCATATAATTGCCAAAAAGATTGCGTTTGTGGCAGTTGCGCCACTGGATCGTGTACTGGATCCACAAACTTTTCGGCATGAACAATGACAGCATGTTGGTAAATGCCGTTATTCATCAGCCCAACATTCTGATACCCTCTCCATGCGTCGGTAACGACTGTTGTCCCCGGTAAAACATGAGCACTGATGATGCGTTCCAATGTTGGAGCATCACGTCTCTGCACCACCTCCAGCCAACAACGACCGCTACCCCGTTCGTAAGTAAGCTGGTTATAACTAACCTTATTGCTCCCGCTCCTAAATATTGTCCACTCGATAGGAAAACAGTTGTTAAATAATTTGGGACCGGTATTCGGAGGATTGCCTAAATCTAAACCTGACTGAATTGTGTTTTATCAAAATTAAACTTGTTGTAGTTTTAATTGTTGCTGGACCACAGATTCTCATAGCGTATGGTCCTGAATCGTGTAAATCTACCTTTTGAGCATTGAATGATGCGAACGTGAACAGATTATTGTAGATTCGGATATTTCGCCTGCAGTGTTTGTGGATTTCACTTTCACCAAATAACAAATCTTTTAATTCTCGTGGATACGCCTCTTCATTGGGAGGCAACACGAATTAGACGATCTACAAGTCCCCGACTTAAAAGTTTAAATCCGAACAATATCTACACACTTCTGTCATATCACCTATGCCCATATATTCGATCTCTTTTCGCTGTTCTGTTATTTCACTGAGTAATAATTGCCGTTTGTTAGCACTGATGTGATCTTTACTCTCCTTTTTTTAAGACTTTCGAATTTTATTACTTTCATAATTTCTAAGCTGCTCTGCATGTGTACCGCGCCTACGTTTTTGAACCTCTTTATGACGTTCTACTTTGTCTTCTACTCTTTGTCTTTTATTTCCGACACCTGCTTGGACCTGCTAGGTTTTCAATTCCACTTGGTCCGGGCAGTAGCGTAGCGTGGGTGTCCGCCGCCCCCTTATTTAGGTATGGTTCAAATTTTTACAAGATATTATTATTATTTATTGTGAAATTTTGCCGCCCCCCAAAAACTGCCGCCCGGGGCGGGCCGCTCCCGCCGCCCCCACTACGCTACACCACTGGGTCCGGGCTGATTAGAACTTTCCTCATTTTCCGAATTTGCACTTAGATAATTATTGTTCTTTTTTGAATTCTTTTGTCTCCAATGCTTTTGGGGCTCTTTTCGATGCGCTGCCCTTTCTTCTTCACTTAGCCATCGACTTCTTCTTCTTCCTCTTTCCGCTGCTCCCGTTAGAGGTTGCCACAGAGGATCATCTTCTTCCATACCTGTCTGTCCTTTCCATCTTGTTCTGTCACACTCATCACCTGCATGTCCTCTCTCACCACATCCATAAACCTTCTCTTAGGCCTTCCTCTTTTCTTCTTCCCTGGCAGCTCTATCCTTAGTACCCTTCTCTCAGTATACCCCTCATCTCTCCTCTGCACAAGTGCAAACCAACGCAATCTCGCCTCTCTGACTTTGTCTACCAACCGTCCCACCTGAGCTGACCCTCTAATGTCCTCATTTCTAATTCTGTCCATCCTCGTCACACCCAATGCAAATCTTAGCATCTTTAACTCTACCACCTCCAGCTCTGTCTCCTGTGCCACCATCTCCAACTTATATAACATAGCTGGTCTCACTACCGTCCTGTAGACCTTCCCTTTCACTCTTGCTGATACCGTCTGTCACAAATCACTCCTGACACTCTTCTCCACCCTGCCTGCACTCTCTTCTTCATTTCTCTTCCACAATCCGCATTACTCCGTACTGTTCATCCCAAGTATTTAAACTCATCCACCTTCGCCATTGACATTTCATCTAATTTATAAGAGCTGAAAGCGCAGGAGCTGTGTCTGACAATAACATTCACACGAACGAGAGCGGAGTGGACTGTCGGCCTGGTTAAAATTTTTAGCACAAAGTCTCGTCTTGCAGGACTTGAAATTAATTCTCTGAAAATGTCTCGTCTCGTCCCAGGATTTTTTTTATATAATAGAGAGCTAATGAGAGAGTAGACATACAGTAGTAGTAGTAAAGGTAGTGGAGAATGTAGAAGTAGTAGATCAGTTTGGATTTGCACAAGAGGATTGTATTTTATAATTATAATGAGTGGCCATTACTAAAAAAAAAAAAGGAGTGTTTACTTTAAACAACAACAACAACATTTATCTCTATAGCACATTTTCATACAAATAATGGAACTCAAAGTGCTTTACATGATGAGGAAAAGACAAAAAAAAAAAGACAAAGTAAGAATTAAAATAAGAGAACACTAATTAACATAGAATAAGAGTAAGGTCCGATGGCCAGGGGGGAGAGAAAAAACAAAAAAGAAAACAGACGGCTGGAGAAAAAAAATAAAATCTGCAAGGGTACCAGACCATGAGACCACCCAGAACAGTCCTCTGGGCATTCTACCTCACATAAATGATCAGTCCTCTTTGTATTTAGGGTTCTCAATGAAATCTCGATAAATAAAGTACTTGATATTCATTGCATGCAAAGTTGTGTTTATGTGGATAGATAGATAGATAGATAGATAGATAGATAGATAGATAGATAGATAGATAGATAGATAGATAGATAGATAGATAGATAGATAGATAGCAAAGGTACTATATGATAGATAGATAGATAGATAGATAGATAGATAGATAGATAGATAGATAGATAGATAGATAGATAGATAGATAGCAAAGGTACTATATGATAGATAGATAGATAGATAGATAGATAGATAGATAGATAGATAGATAGATAGATAGATAGATAGCAAAGGTACTATATGATAGATAGATAGATAGATAGATAGATAGATAGATAGATAGATAGATAGATAGATAGATAGATAGATAGATAGATAGATAGATAGATAGATATGAAAGACACTATATAATAGATATGAAAGGCACTATATAATAGATATGAAAGGCACTATATAATAGATAGATAGTAAAGGTACTATATGATAGATAGATAGATAGATAGATAGATAGATAGATAGATAGATAGATAGATAGATAGATAGATAGATATGAAATACACTATATAATAGATATGAAAGGCACTATATAATAGATAGATAGCAAAGGTACTATATAATAGATAGATAGATAGATAGATAGATAGATAGATAGATAGATAGATAGATAGATAGCAAAGGTACTATATGATAGATAGATAGATAGATAGATAGATAGATAGATAGATAGATAGATAGATAGATAGATATGAAAGACACTATATAATAGATATGAAAGGCACTATATAATAGATAGATAGCAAAGGTACTATATAATAGATAGATAGATAGATAGATAGATAGATAGATAGATAGATATGAAAAACACTATATAATAGATAGATATGAAAGACACTATATAATAGATATGAAAGGCACTATATAATAGATATGAAAGGCACTATATAATAGATAGATAGTAAAGGTACTATATGATAGATAGATAGATAGATAGATAGATAGATAGATAGATAGATAGATAGATAGATATGAAAGACACTATATAATAGTGTGAGGGATGGCCGGCCATTTACCCCGGCCAATACCCCCAGGCCTGTAGCATGGAAGTGCCCCGAAGACCAGCAGGGAATTATGGACAATGGAGTTTTTATTCCCAACCCTGCTGGACACTGTGGGGCCCACCAGAGGACGCTGCAGGGAGGCTCAAGGACTCTTATGTGCCCTGTAACCTGGAAGTGCGTCATGATCACATGACAAGAAGAAACGACATGCTTCCGGGTTGAAGAAAAGGACTTTTACCCTGACCCGGAAGTCTTAAGGACTTGTGGGATTGTTGGACAGGAACACCTCCGGGTCAGGGAAATCCCAGACGTTGAGCTGAGCTGGGTTGAAGGGTGGCAACGCGTCTGGGAGTGTGGAGGAGTATTGTATTGATATTATTGATTTATTATTGAGTATTGTGGTGTGGAGAGTACTTTGTGCACTTTATTATTATAATAAGCATAATATTTGGACTTTTACCTAGTGTCTGACGTGTAGTCTGAGGGTTCAAGGGGTCACGGAGACCTTAATCTATCACAATAGATAGATATGAAAAGCACTATATAATAGATAGATACTTTATTAATCCCAAGGGGAAATTCACATACTCCAGTAGCAGCACCTTACTGATACAAAAAAAATATTAAATTAAAGATTGATAATAATGCAGGTAAAAACAGACAATAACTTTATATAATATTAATGTTTATCCCCCCGGGTGGAATTGAAGAGTCGCATAGTGTGATGGAGGAACGATCTCCTCAGACTGTCAGTGGAGCAGGACGGTGACAGCAGTCTGTCGCTGAAGCTGCTCTTCTGTCTGGAGATGATCCTGTTCAGTGGATGCAGTGGATTCTCCATGATTGACAGGAGTCTGCTCAGCGCCCGTCGCTCTGCCTTCCTGGAAAGGGGGTCCATAGCTTTTATCAGATTCTTAAAGGGGTCTGTGACTTAAAAAAAGGCTAAGAATCACCGGTCTTAAGTTTAAATGGGAAATGTGTTCAACCAAACAGAATTAAAATAAAACGAAGCGACAGAAACCCAGACGAGAGGCAAGAATCGCAGTGAAAACCAAAAAATCAGGCAAGAAGTCAAAACCCAGGCAAGAAAATCAATCACAACAAGACCACAACACAAGACAAGCTCAGTAGGATTACCTGCTCATCGGATAAACTTCAGTGCAACCGTTGATGGCCATGACCCCGGAGACCACGCCCTTAGAAACGTGCGAGGCGGCCCTGACAACAGTACACAAAATGGCTTCCAGAGTAGGAAAAGGGGCGATAAGACCCCCAAGATTCAGACCTGATCATGACGGACTCGTTTTTCAGGGGGTGAACATCACGCTAAAGGACATTAAATAAGGATTGGAAGATGAGAACGTTGGTCAGACTCGGCGCCGACTTCTGAACCAAACAGTCAGCCTTATAAAAGCAAAGTGGAGAAAGTAACCAGGGTGAAAAGAAGAGAAGGCGTCACATGACAAAGTGTACAAAATGTAAAGTAGTTTTATCGAAAGCTCGAATGACTCGAGCTGGTAACGTCTTATACCGTCAGGCCACCACGCTGTGATCTCGGTCCCAATTAACATTCACGTCACAAAACGTCGACACCTAAACAACCAAAACAAAATGCAGCTGAAAAAAAGAACAAACACCAGGAGTTAACATTTTAAAGTGCAAAGGCAAGAATTCTGCCTTTAAATAGCAGCTTTTAATGAGACTGAGCAGAAGGGGTGCTGTCGTCGAAACGGAGCAAAAAGTCAAAACCCAGGAAACTGAGACGTAAAGCAAAGTTAAAAAACAAAAAAAAAAGATATCAGGAATTTCGTAAATGAATTATTTAAACACACGGTGGCGCAGTGGGTGGCGCTGCTGCCTCGCAGTACTTGGGTTCGCTTCCCGGGTCCTCCCTGCGTGGGTTTCCTCCCACAGTCCAAAGACATGCAGGTTAGGTGCATTGGCGATTCTAAATTGTCCCTAGTGTGTGCTTGGTGTGTGTGTGCCCTGTGGTGGGCTGGCGCCCTGCCTGGGGTTTGTTCTTGCCTTGTGCCCTGTGTTGGCTGGGGTTAATTCCAGCAGACCCCCCGTGATCCTGTAGTTAGGATATAGCAGGTTGGATAATGGATGGATGGAATTATTTAAACAGCAAAAATACATGCTGTGGACTACCCAGGCTGGCACTGCCACCCAAACCCAAGCGTGGGACATAAGTTCAAAGCACACACACACACACACGAGTTTTTATTTTCTTTTATCCTCGTGGGAAACGCCTTCCCCGTTTCCCACAAGCCCAACACAATAAGTCTTCCTTTACTCCTCTGGTCAAGCGTCGTCTTCCTCCTCCCGACTCTGGCTCCTTTTATAAGGCCCCCAGAAGTGCTCCTGGTGCTTGATGACTTCATTTCCAGTAGCACTTCCGGGTGTGGTGGTGGAAGAACTGCCCATAAGGGCTCAGCAGCTTCCTGCCGCAGCACCCCCTGGAGATCCCAACAGGGCAGCACCAAACTCCAACTCCCATGAAGCCCTGAGGGAGTCCGAGGCACCGCTGCAACCCAGGGGGGCTGCCATCTAGCGTCCTTGGGGAGGTAACGCCCTGGCCACGCTTGCTCCACCCAGTGTAGAGGCGTCCCAGCCGGGCAAGGGCACTGGCCACAGGCTACAATGCAAGTGATACGACTGACTCACAACGCGGATACAGTCATCTACAAAGGGGGAACTTTCAAGCCGTCGTGAGTGACGTTGCCACACCCAACAATCGCGGCTGCCTTCCTGACGACGGTTACACAAAATAACTCCTGGAAAAGACAGAGTGGCGGAAAGAGTTAAAAGATAAAAATATAACATTCAGACCAAACATTGTAACAGTCGGTCATCCATCGTCAAACCTGCTTAGTCCTGAACGGAGTTACAGGGGGGCTGCTGGAGCCAATTACAGCTAGCATAGGGCACAGGCAGGAATGAACCCTGGCCAGGGTGCCAGTCCATCACAGGGCAGACACACAGGCCAGTTTAGGATCACCGGACCACCTAATCTGCGTGTCTGGGGATTGTGGGAGGAAACCCACGCAGACACGGGGAGAACATGCAAACTCCACGCGTCTCTTTACTACGAGGCATCGAAACATAATTTTGATAAGAAACATCGGGCAAAACCAACCTGGAAAAAGAGTTTAATTAAGGATTAATATGAATAAACTCGTTATCTCATAATAATCAGAATTATTGCAAGTACATTGTAAGCTTAACGTGCTTCACAGGAAAATGAATGGAAGGAATTATTAAGACCCGGGTTCGCTTCCCAGGTCCTACCTGTGTGGAGTTTGCATGTTCTCCCCGTGTCTGCGTGGGTTTCCTCCCACAGTCCACAGACATGCAGGTTAGGTGGACTGGCGATTCTAAATTGTCCCTAGTGTGTGCTTGGTGTGTTTGTGTGTGTCCTGTGGTGGGTTGGCACCCTGCCCAGGATTGGTTCCTGCCTTGTGCCCTGTGTTGGCTGGGATTGGCTCCAGCAGACCCCCCGTGACCCTGTGTTCGGATTCAGCGGGTTGGAAAATGGATGGATGGATGGAATTATTAAGGATAAAACTGAAAAGCAAATGGCAACAACAGGAGTTTACTGAGCAGTCAGCATGGGGTCAGACGAGGGAGGTCGTGTTTTACTGACATGTTGGAATTCTGTGAGGAAGAAACAAAAGGATTCGACCAGAGTGGAGCAGATGATGTGATTTATCTGGACATTCAGAAAACATTCGATGAGGTGCCACGTGAGAGGTGGGCATCAAACTAAAAGAAGTGGCAGTTCAGGGTGATGTTTGTAGATGGGTGCAGAATTGGCTCGGACACAGGAAACTGAGGGTGATGGTGGGAGGAACCGCATTAGAATTGGGTGACCAGCAGGGGGCAGTGCTGAGTCTGATGCCGTTTTTAATATACAGAAATGATATGGACAGGCATATAAATGACAAGCTGGTTAAGTTTAGAGTTGATAACAAGATACGGGGATTGGCAGACAATTTGGAATCCGTTATATGATCACAGAGGGACTTGGACAGCAGGCAGGCTTGGGCAGATTTGTGGATAATGAAATTTAATAAAATACATATTTATTTTTGTATACGTGCCCAAAATCACACAAGAAGTGCCGCAATGGACTTTAACAGGCCCTGCCTCTTGACAGCCCCCCAGCCTTGACTCTCTAAGAAGACAAAGAAAAACCCATGAAGGGAAAAAAATGGAAGAAACCTTGGGAAAGGCAGTTCAAAGAGAGACCCCTTTCCAGCTATGTTGGGCGTGCAGTGGCTGTCAAAAAGAAGGGGGTCAATACAAAATAATACACAGAACAGAACAAATCCTCAATACTGTATAAAAATAAAAATTTTAGAAGTACGGAGCAGAATATCACATAAGAAGATTTGGATATATTTAGAGTCCTGGAGACCTTATCCATCAAGCTGCCTCCCCCATTTGGCCATTCCATGGCTGAAACAGCGCTGAGCCAGCCAATCCGATGAAAGAACCCCTCCTTCCCATGATTCCTGTGATCCTCCATCAGGGATGACTTTACTTTAGGCAGGCAAAACAACTTGGCAGGTGGGCCGTGGCACTAAGTGGCACATTTGAGTACCGAGAAGAGAAACAGAATAGGTGAGGGTTAGTATCCAATTCTAACTATCATGTTACTTATGTTTTAGTGCTAATGACTAACAACAGAGATGCAGTCTGCACAGTTAATCAGCAGCTCTAGTCAGGGTGTGCTAAACTGAAGTTGTGAGTCTTCAGCCGAGATTTAAAAGCGGAGACCGAAGTAAATGTAAAGAATTACACATAGGAAGTAAAAATGTTAGGGTTGAATACACAACGGGCGGTCTGATCATCGAGAGTCCACCTTTAGTGGACTCTAAGCTATCGAATTCCAGACAGTGTTCAGAAGCCATTAAGAAGGCTAACAGAATGTCAGGTTATATAGCGCCTTGATGTGTGGAGTACAAGTCACAGGAGGTTCTGCTCAAGTCTTTATAACACACTGGTGAGGCCTCATCTGGAGTACTGGGTGCAGTTTTGGTCTCCAGGCTACAAAAAGGACATAGCAGCACAAGAGAAAGTCCATAGAAGAGCAACTGGGCTGATTACGGGGGTACAGGGGATGAGTTAGGAGGGAAGATTAAAAGAGCTGAGCCTTTAATGGAGATAAAGAGGAGACCTGACTGAAGTGTGCAAAATTATGAAGGGAATTAGTCTCCAGGCTATAAAAAGGATACAACAACACTTGAGAAAGTCCAGAGGAGAGCAACTCGGCTGATTCCAGGACTGTAGGATACGAGTCGTAAGGAAAGATTTAGTTTAAGCAAATGGAGATGAAGAGGAGAAATGAGTGTTTACAATTATGAAGGGACTCAGTCCAGCGGATCAAGACTGTGACTTTAACATGAGTTCATCAAGAACACGGGAACACAAATGGAAACTTGTTAAGGGGAAATTTCACACAAACATTAGGAAGTTTATTCTTCACACAGAGAACCACAGACATGTGAGATAAGCGACCAAGTAGTGTGGTAGACAGTAGGACTTCAGGGACCTTCAGAACTCAACTTGATGTCAAGTCACAGGAGGTTCTGCTTAAGTCTTTATAACGCACTGGTGAGGCCTCATCTGGAGTACTGGGTGCAGTCTGGGTCTTCATAAAGACATAACAGCACAAGAAGAGGTCCAGAGAAGAGCAACAGGGCTGATTCAGAGCTACAGGGGGTGTGTGATGAGGAAAGATTAAAAGAGCTGAGCCTTTAAAGGAGATGAAGAGGAGACCTGAATGAAGTGTACAAAATAATGAAGTGAATTAGTCCAGCGGGTCAAGACGGTGACTTTAAAATGAGTTCATCAAGAACACAGGGACACAAATGGAAACTTGTTAAGGGGAAATTTCACACAAACATTAGGAAGTTTATTCTTCACACAGAGAACCACAGACATGTGAGATAAGCGACCAAGTAGTGTGGTAGACAGTAGGACTTCAGGGACCTCCAGAACTCAACTTGATGTCATTTTGGAAGAATTAAGTGGATAGGACTGGCGAGCTTTGTTGTTCTCGTCTCGATTATTCTAATGATCTAAAAAAAAAATTTGAGAAAGATGCAACAAGAATTAAGCAAAATGTGTAAAAAGACAGGAAATCACAACAAGTAGTTTAAGTTTGTTAATGCGTACAACACTCAGGAATGGCTGGAGAAGCGTATTAGAGAAGAAAAAATGAAATATTAAAAAAAGAAAGAAAAAAAAAAAAAACCACGAGTATGTCTGGAAAAAATGAGAGCCGAAGAGGAGCAAATCCACCACAGCTCTGCGTAATGGGGGGACATTTGTGAAAACCATTGAGAGCCTGTGGAACACAGAATTACATCCCAAAAAAAATGACACCAGCAACATACAGTGGTGTAAGAACACAAAAAGGTACAAACGGTAAAGTGTTGGGGGTCCGGTATCCTCGTTTAATGCGTGTTTGAAATTCTTCAAATCAGAATAATTAGGACCACCACGGTTTGTTTCAGACTCACTTAGTCTGGGCCAGTTGCTTCTGAGCAGCAAGCTCCATCTCCTTCAGTTGCAGATTCACCAATGCTTGACGACTTGTTTTCTGATGTTTTCCTAAATAGCCAACGAGGTGGAAGGGACGGGACTTTCGATACTGCGGCGGAAGTGACGTCGGCGGTCCTCCTCACAGGTTTCTTTCTCTGTTCTAAGGGTAAAGAGGGAAAGGCTGCTAATAGCCGCGTCACCCTGCTCTCCGTTTTCCTCCATTCCTTCTTTCAGACACACATGTGCTTAGTGGACGTTGAACTAAACTGCATTACCACTCCTATACGTGAGGTGGCGCTGTCACTAATCACTTCTCCTCTTTCACCCTTAGACATACAATACAATACAATTTATTTTTGTGAAGCCCCAAATCACACAAGAAGTGCCGCAATGGGCTTTAACAGACCCTGCCTCTTGACAGCCCCCCAGCCTTGACTCTCTAAGAAGATGAGGAAAAACCCATGAAGGGAAAAAAATGGAAGAAACCTCAGGAAAGGCAGTTCAAAGAGAGACCACCTTCCAGGTAGGTTGGGCGTGCAGTGGCTGTCAAAAAGAAGGGGGTCAATACAATACAATACAATACAATACACAGAACAGAACAAATCCTCAATACTGTATAAAAATAAAAATTTTAGAAGTACAGAGCAGAATATCACATAAGAAGATTTGGATATATTTAGAGTCCTGGAGACCTTATCCATCAAGCTGCCTCCCCCATTTGGCCATTCCATGTCTGAAACAGCGCTGAACCAGCCAATCCGATGAAAGGACCCCTCCTTCCCATGATTCCTGCGATCCTCCATCAGGGATGACTTTACCTTAGGCAGGCAAAACAACTTGACAGGTGGTCCGTGGCACCAAGTGCCACATTTGAGTACCGAGAAGAGGAACAGAATAGGTGAGGGTTAGTATCCAATTCTAACTATTATGTTACTTATGTTTTAGTGCTAATGACTAACAACAGAGATGCAGTCTGTACAGTTAATCAGCAGCTCTAGTCAGGGTGTGCTAAACTGAAGTCGTGAGTCTTCAGCCGGGATTTAAAAGCGTTGACCCTCTAAGAAGATGAGGAAAAACCCTTGAAGGGGAAAAAATAATGGAAGAAACCTCAGGAAAGGCAGTTCAAAGAGAGACCCCCTTTCCAGGTAGGTTGGGCGTGCAGTCGGTGTCAAGAAGAAGGGGGTCACTACAATATAATAGACAGAACAGAACAATACAATATAAAAATAAAAATGTTACAAGTACGGAGCAGAATTTAACAGTAGATGACATCACATAATACGATTTGGATTTGTTCAGAGTCCTGGAGACCTCGGCCATCAAGCTGCCTCCCCCCTATTGGCCAGCGCTGGGTTAGCCAATCCGATGACAGGACCCCTCTACCCGATGATTCCTGTGATCGTCAATCAGACATGACTTTACCTTAGGCAGGCACTGAGAGGAGAAAGAGAATAGGTGAGGGTTGGTAACAAATTCTGACTATCATGTGTAACAGATAGATGGCACTATCGCTCCCTTGAACCCTTGTTTGAGATGCCAGACACCAGATAAAATAAAGTCATATTGGACTTTTATCAATAAACAGTGCACAAAGCACCCTACACTCCACAATACTCATATAAATAAACAATAATCAATCACTAATCAATTCTCCACTCCCAGGTGTGTTGCCACCCTTCCACCCAGTTCAGCTCGACGTCTGGGATTTCCCATAGTCCTTTTATAGTCCTTGACCCGGAAGTGTTTCTCTCAGTCAGTGTGATTGTTAACACTTCCGGGTCAGATAAAAATTATAGGTGAAACAAAAGTCTCTGGGCCTTCCTGCAGCGTCCCCTGGAGGTTCCCATGGTATCCAGCAGGGCTGTGATGAAAAACTCCACTGTCCATGATGCCCTGCTGGAACTCGGGGCACCTCTATGTTGCAGGCAGGGCTCCACCTGGCGGCTTGAGGGTATTGGCCAGGATGAACGGCCGGCCATATTCCACACGTTACTTCTGTTTTAGTGCTAATGACTAACAACAGAGATGCAGTCTGTACAGTTAATCAGCAGCTCTAGTCAGGGTGTGCTAAACTGAAGTCGTGAGTCTTCAGCTGGGATTTGAAAGCTGAGACCGAAGGGGCATCTCTTATAGTAGCAGGCAGACCAGTCCACAGTTTAGGGGGTCCTGTAACTAAAAGCTCGACCTCCCACTGCTATTTTATTAATCCTTGGAATCACAAGCAGACCGGCATCTTGAGATTTTAATGTGCGCTCAGGTTTGTAAGTCATGATTAGTTCAGATAAGTAAACCGGAACTCGGCCATTTAAGGCTTTATACGTTAAAAGGAGGATTTTGAAATCTGCCCTAAACTTAACTGGGCGCCAGTGTAAGGATTTAATGAAGACATCTGACCAGAAGGATGACGTCACCTTCACCAACCCACCTGGAAGCTCCACCCCTTCTGCAATGCTCCGTGTATAAAATCCAGAAGTCGACATTCGGTATCGGACCAGCGACCGTCGAGTGACGGAGCTCGTGAACAGAACCACCAGCCGAAGTTGTCACTTTCTTTTTTTCTCTTTTCAGCCGCTCGATTAAACGGGGTCCGCCATAAGGTGCCCCAGATCTTGAACTTCTCCTGATCTCTTTTATTACACGACGTTCATAGAGCCCTGAAGTGGTGCATGATATTGACTTGCTGCAGATGGCGTCCAGGGGTCAGGCAGGTGAAGAGGTGATGGGGACTGAACTCGCATCCAAGATCACTTTGAGTCTCAACATGCCTAGCAGGACAGACCGGGACAATCGTGTCCCTCACAAGTCTGCCCAGCCCCTTTTGGGGAATTCTATATGTCCACCAGGTGTCCTGGGTCTGTACCTTGCCTGTTTTACAATCCAATGTGTCTAAGGTGTACCGTCCATGAAAGGCACTATAAGCAATAATCTGCTCAGGGACACATGGTGGGCCGGCAGCCATATAGATGGATGACAACCTTGAAGGTGCCGCTCCTCCGCCTTTTGTCTTTCATCATCTCACTGGGCTCCAGCTGCCGTTTCCAGCCCTGATCCCCGTCACCGCCACGTTCTTGGAGCGTGCCTGCAGCAGGTGGTGGGCAGGAACTCAAGGCGGCGGCCGGCTGGCCGTGACCGCGTGGACCTGGCAGTCTCAGCACTGACGGTCTTCTGAGCGCCGTAACCTTGCTCTTTACTGTTTACTTTTTGGCAAAGCGCTCTCTCTTTGTGCGAGTTTCTATTTGGTGCCTTCTCTTCCCTCTGGCATTACTCAGTGCTGTCATGCCAGATGTTATCCCAGGAGCTCTTGGTGGTCCTATTCCCCAGGGCATTACAAAACACTACAAGGCTGATAGCTGCTGTCACCGCCGTTTGGGATACGCGGGACGCCCCAGCTGGTGAAACGTCCATGAGACCCTCACGTCCGTCTGAGCTTCTTTTGTGAAAGTCCCGCCATATAGCGCCTTACACAATGACCCTCATTCATTCTTGGAGAACACGAGGAAAGCACTGGAGTGCAACTGAGGGGCACACGTCTTACAGGGCCGTCATAACAGCATCATAGCCCCCCATAAAATAGTGCACTGGGGCCCTTGTGTTGATAGCAAAACAGAAACAGGCATCTGAAACATCGTGGGCCCCTATGCTCCTGGGACCCCCTGGTCAGTGCCCATTGGGCCCATACGTTAAGACGGCGAACAAGGGTTCAAGGAGCAAACTGATTGACAGGTAGCCAAATGGAGGAGCAGTAGCACCCTGAACTGCGGCCCACACCCGCTTATGAATGACTGACAAAACCAGATGGACCACGTGAGAGAGGTGAGGAACACCTAAAAGGCCCACCATCACTCTTTACCATCTCGTCTTTACTCGACTGCTTTCTGTAATTCTCTTATATTCTTTTTTAATGAGAAAATCCAGAGGGTACAGCAGCACCTCAGTCCAGATTCTCTCTGTATTTCCTCTGAAATACACTCGCCTATTCACTCATCTTCCTCTTTCCAGCTTCCCACCTTCTCAGAAATCTCACATCTCATCCACAAATCTGCACCATCCACCTGTCAACTGGACCCCCGCCCTACAGTCCTGGTCAAAGCCTGCCTCCCCTCTCTGCTCCCTCTTATTTCTGCTATAATCCACTCTTCTCTCACTACTGGTACTGTTCCTTCATCTTTTAAAACTGCTGCAATAACCCCAATACTGAAAAAACCTGGTGCCGATCCGACTAACTTCAATCGTTTTCACCCCATTTCTACCGTGTCTCCCCGAAAACAAGCCCTAGTCAAGATCATCAGCTGAAAAGTAAGGCGCTTAACTCCAGGTTTATACGTCCATTAAATTCCGAGGACAACTTGCCACAATATCTCTGAAAAGGATGTTTAATGATTACATCCATCAATCCGGGGATGTGCCCATTCAGCAGCATCGGCGCAAGACAGAAACAAAATCCCTGAACGGGGCATCAGCTCATTGCAAGGTGAACACAAGCACACAAACACACACACACGGACACACTGGCATCATTGTAGCTTCACCAAATCCTCAAACTGTCTTTGGATGGAAAACTGAGCCCACTGTGGAAACCCACCAGGAAAAACATGCAAACTCCAGGCAGGGATCACAAGGGACGTGACTCCCTGCGAGACAGCAGTGCTACCGCTCTGCCACCATGCCACCCCATATGTATAACTATTAACAGCATTCATTATTTAAACAAACGATTTATCTGTAAGGGCGGCACGGTGGCGCAGTAAGTAGTGCTGCTGAAAGGCAGTAAGGAGACTCAGGTTCACTTCCGGGGTCCTCCCTGCGTGGAGTTTGCATGTTCTCCCCGTGTCTGCGTGGGTTTCCTCCTACAGTCCAAAGACATGCAGGTTAGGGGCATTGGCGATTCTAAATTGTCCCTAGTGTGTGCTTGGTGTGTAGGTGTGTGTGTCCTGCAGTGGGCTGGCGCTCTGCCCGGGGTTTGTTTCCTGCCTTGCGCCCTGTGTTGGCTGGGATTGGCTCCAGCAGACCCCCGTGACCCTGTAATTAGGATATAGTGGGTTGGATAATGGATGGATGGATTTATCTGTAAATGTAACATACAGTGCATCCGGAAAGTATTCCCAGCGCATCACTTTTTCCACATTTTCTTATGTTACAGCCTTATTCCAAAATGGATTAAATTCATTTTTTTCCTCAGAATTCTACACACAACACCCCATAATGACAACGTGAAAAAAGTTTGAGATTTTTGCAAATTTATTAAAAATAAAAAAAATTGAGAAATCCCATGTCCATAAGTATTCACAGCCTTTGCTCAATACTTTGTCGATGCACCTTTGGCAGCAATTCCAGCCTCAAGTCTTGTTGAATATGATGCCACAAGCTTGGCACACCTATCCTTGGCCAGTTTCGCCCATTCCTCTTTGCAGCACCTCTCAAGCTCCATCAGGTTGGATGGGAAGCGTCGGTGCACAGCCATTTTAAGATCTCTCCAGAGATGTTCAATCGGATTCAAGTCTGGGCTCTGGCTGGGCCACTCAAGGACATTCACAGAGTTGTCCTGAAGCCACTCCTTTGATATCTTGGCTGTGTGCTTAGGGTCGTTGTCCTGCTGAAAGATGAACCGTCGCCCCAGTCTGAGGTCAAGAGCGCTCTGGAGCAGGTTTTCATCCAGGATGTCTCTGTACTTTGCTGCAGTCATCTTTCCCTTTATCCTGACTAGTCTCCCAGTCCCTGCCACTGAAAAACATCTCCACAGCATGATGCTGCCACCACCATGCTTCAGCTGTAGGGATGGTATTGGCCTGGTGATGAGCGGTGCCTGGTTTCCTCCAAATGTGACGCCTGGCATTCACACCAAAGAGTTCAATCTTTGTCTTATCAGACCAGAGAATTTTCTTTCTCATGGTCTGAGTCCTTCAGGTGCCTTTTGGCAAACTCCAGGTGGGCTGCCATGTGCCTTTTACTAAGAAGTGGCTTCCGTCTGGCCACTGTACCATACAGGCCTGATTGGTGGATTGCTGCAGAGATGGTTGTCCTTCTGGAAGATTCTCCTCTCTCCACAGATGACCTCTGGAGCTCTGACAGAGTGACCATCGGGTTCTTGGTCACCTCCCTGACTGAGGCCCTTCTCCCCCGATCACTTAGTTGAGATGGCCGGCCAGCTCTAGGAAGAGTCCTGGTGGTTTCAAACTTCTTCCACTTACGGATGATGGAGGCCCCTGTGCTCATTGGGACCTTCAAAGCAGCAGAAATTTTTCTGTAACCTTCCCCAGATTTGTGCCTCGAGACAATCCTGTCTCAGAGGTCTACAGACAATTCCTTTGACTTCATGCTTGGTTTGTGCTCTGACATGAACTGTCAACTGTGGGACCTTATATAGACAGGTGTGTGCCTTTCCAAATCATGTCCAGTCAACTGAATTTACCACAGGTGGACTCCAATGAAGCTGCAGAAACATCTCAAGGATGATCAGGGGAAACAGGACGCACCTGAGCTCAATTTGAGTTTCATGGCAAAGGCTGTGAATACTTATGGACATGGGATTTCTCAATTTTTTTATTTTTAATAAATTTGCAAAAATCTCAAGTAAACTTTTTTCACGTTGTCATTATGGGGTGTTGTGTGTAGAATTCCGAGGAAAAAAATGAATTTAATCCATTTAGGAATAAGGCTGTAACATAACAAAATGTGGAAAAAGTGATGCGCTGTGAATACTTTCTGGATGCACTGTATGTACACAATAACAATATTCATTCCCCCAGTTCCCCTTCCAGAGATGATAAATAGATCCACAGTTGTCCACTGTGCTGACCCGCAACTGCCGGCAGGCCAAACGAGGAGTCCTGAAAATTGCGGACTACTAGCACAATCTCCTCTTCGTCATAAAAGACATACAGTCAGTCTTGCGCCATGATACAATATAATAAGTCCTTTGAAATAGCTCACCCAAGTTCGTAGGAATTAGCGGAACGTTCGATTCCCCGATCAAAACAAAACCTACCACCTCCTGAGAGGACTGTAGGAGCTCCTAGACTTCTTACTGTACATGGCCCGTGCAGTCGCTGATCTGTTTTTATTTTATTATCTGATGCTCTTCTTTTCTTTTTCCTCCTCTGCTTCTTCTGTCTTTAAAACGGCACGCTTTATGCAAATCACTCCCTGAAAAAAACAGTAAAACCGGAAGTTCCACCTCTGGGGCACCGCTGTCAATCTCTGGATGTAAGAATGTTCCCCACAACACCCGATCGACAGCAGAAACATATTATCTTTATGTGGCAGCGCTACAAGTGTGTATGTAGAGTATCCGTATAGTAAAGTAGAGTATCTGTAGCAATATAACAGTAAGTAAGCTTGATGCTATAGACGTTTTGGTGTCTCGTCAATGTCATAACAGCCGCGATACATTCTGCTCTATTTGTGTGTGGCACTTATACACTTGTGCCTCAGAGACAATGGATGACTGCTCTTGTGAAGAAAGCTTATCATCTGTATTTCGGCTGGTGATCCCGACAAGGAATGGGCGCCTCACATGTGCTGTCAGTCTGAGAGCCTGGCTCAAAAGCACTCGAAAGACGCTGCCATTTGCTGTTCCGATGATATGGTGAGAACAGAAAGACCATGTGACGGACTGTTACTCCTGTTTGACTAATGTGTTTGGTTTCTCTGCCAAAAACAAGAAGTCAATTGAATCTCCTAATCTGCCTTCAGCATTGAGACCCGTGCCACATGACGACAGTCTTCCAATTCCGAAACCACCAGAGGATTGGACCTTAGACGAACCAGATGAAGGAACTGCAATGCAGGGTACTGACAGTGACATTGACCCGGATTTTGAACCGTGCTCATCAGGCGATCCACATCTGAATTGAACGATTTGGGTCTGTCAAAAGCAAAAGCCGAGCTGCTGGGTTCGAGAGTGCAGGAATGGTGTTTGCTGTCACCAGGTACGAAAATGTCTGAGTTTCGAGGCCGACATCATGATATAACCACATTTTTTGCACAAGTCGACTGTCTCCGTTTCTGTTGTGACATTGAGGGATTGTTCTCGGCCTTGGGTTGCGATCACAACCCAGAAGAGTGGCGTCTCTTCATTGATTTGTCAATGTTAAGCCTGAAAGCTGTTCTGCTACACAATGGCAACGTTTATCCTTCAGTACCTGTTGGCTGTGCAGCACACATGAAAGAAACGTATGAGAATATGGAACTGTTGTGAAGCACGTCCAGTATAGCAGGTACAACTGGAATATCTGTGCAGATCTTAAAGTCGTTGCTCTGTTACTAGGACTGCAGCTCGGCCATACAAAGTACTGTTGTTTCATCTGTGAATGGGACAGCCGTGCCAAAGAGTCGCACTATTCTCAACAGAAGTGGCCACTCCGTAAAAAGTTAGTTCCAGGACTGGAAAATGTGACACATGAATCGCTTGTTGATATTTTTGCCTCCTCTTCACATAAAACTGGGACTCATGTAGAATTTCGTGAAAGCACTGAACAAAGAAGGCGAAGGTTTTCATTATTTAAGACAGATGTTCCCAAGAATAACTGATGCCAAGATCAAAGAGGGCATTTTTGTTGGCTCCCAGATAACAAGCAGTTTGAAGATCTGTTAGTTGGGCCGGAAAAAATTGCCTGGAAAGCCTTCAAAGACGTTGTTGGCAATTTTCTGGGCAATTCCAGAGCCCAAAACTACCTTCAGCTGATAGACAAACTTCTCAAAGCATACAAGACAATGAAGTGCAACATGTCACTCAAGATTCATTTCCTCCAATCACACTTGGACTTCTTCCCCGCAAATCTCGGTGCTGTCAGTGACGAACAGGGTGAAAGGTTTCACCAGGACATTGCTACGATGGAGAGACGATACCAGGGCAACTGGAATCCGTCAAAGCTTGCTGACTACTGTTGGACACTGCAATGTGATGTACTAGACATTGAATCTATACTAATAAAAGGCAAAACCCTCACTGACTGACAGACTGACTGACTGACTGATTGACTGACTCACTCATCACTAATTCTCCAACTTCCCGTGTAGGTAGAAGGCTGAAATTTGGCAGGCTCATTCCTTACAGCTTACTTACAAAAGTTGGGCAGGTTTCATTTCGAAATTCTACGCGGAATGGTCATAACTGGAACCTCTGTATGTATGTGTGTATATGTATGTGTATATATATATATGTTGATATATGTTTACATAACCTCTTTAACACACTACTTCTCCGCTGCGAAGCGCGGGTATTTTGCTAGTACAAAATAAAATCAGGAGCAAAACACTTAATTCTGTTGAATTTAATAGCTTATGCGAAACATAAACGGGACTAAATACGTTATTGTCAGTAAACATATAACTAGCTATTTCTCAGAGTTCCTATGTGATGCAGTAAAACCAAAACTACATTTGTGCATACCCAGTAGGGACCTGTCACAATCAGGAAGCAAGACTTTTCAAAAAAAATTGTTGTGCCATTCATAACCTCGCCCCTCCATATCTGTCTGATCTTCTTCATGTTGTCATTCCCTCCCGTAACCTAAGATCCTCTTCCTCCGTCCATCTGACCGTCCCTCTCGCCTGTCTACCCACACGGGGAGCGGAGCGTTCAGCCGCTCTGGAACTCACTACCTACTGAGCTTAGAGATATCCAATCATTTCCAACCTTCAAAAGTAAACTTAAAACCCTTTAAAATGGCTTTTTCTCTATGATTTACAGTGGCTGTGTTTGGTGTAAATTTTTATATTTTCTGATGAAATATTATATTAATATATATATATAAAATATTATATATATATATAAATATATTAAATTAATATATTAAGTTTTGTTTATAATGTGTTTATTTATTGTTTGTTTGGTGTCCTTGAGTGCTTAGAAAGGTGCCTTGCATACAGTAAATAAAAGGTATTATTATTATTCTTATTATCTGGGTGGGTTACAGCATCAGCAAGTAGCGATGACCTCAGGGTGAAGTCTCTACTGGTGGACCCCATTGTGCTTGCTGATGAACTGGTAAACGTCATGGACCCGGGCAGTCGTGGAACGGGAGCGCCCACTTGTCACACGACCCAGCAAGTGACGACTTTACTTTGTATATAGCGCCTTTGTACGTTGAACGGCATGTGAGGTACAGCAGGCTCAGGGTCACACAATGAGTGAGCAGAACGGGTGGCGCCAACATCTTTGTGATTTATGGCCACCAGACCACACCGCATGGCAGAAATCAAAGCCGACAAAAAAGACAACAGAACAGGTAATAACGATAGAGGGGGTCCAGGGTGGGATGTGCAGTTAAATCACTGAAGCCCAAGTCAACCCCCAACCTGGTAAAGTGAAAATGCAGCTCTGCAACAGTTAAAACATTGTGTGACCGCCCTGCCACGTACGTGGTGGTCCGACTCTCTCAGGGGGACCTCAAATGACTTCTGGGAGCATCGGCATCATGACGAGTCCACCATGCACTTCGTGTGACTTCTGCTAGAGGCCCAGTGCTCTGGAGGACCATACTGGGCTCTGCGCCCCAAGGCTGAATAACGGATCACCTAAGGAAGTCAGTCAGTGAGAATGAAAACCAGCAGCCAGCACGCACTCTTATCTGTATGAGTGGGGGACCCCCAGTGCTCGTCACTTTCACAGGCACACAAATACCCACAAAAGTGATGCAATCAGCATAATAGAACTGACAGGCGAGGGTGCAAATGGCTGGGGCACCAACCTGGAGAAGCCGAATTATAATCAAACAAAGGCACCAAAAAAGAAACAAAGAAAGGGGGCCGCCGCATCTCGATTGTAACACGATGACGAAGCACCGAGAGCTCGGGCTCCAAGAATCGCTGGGGTCAAAGTGACAGCCTGCCGCCATATAAAGGGGCGTGGCTAGGCGGCATCTCCAGGATCAGCATCAGCGCCCCCTCTGGCTGCAGGGTGGTATTGCCTGTCTGAGCCTTTTGGGAGTTTCCTTTTGCGCCCACGTGTCACACGACCCAACAAGTGACGACTTTACTTTGCATATAGCGCCTTTGTACGTTGAACTGCATGTGAAGTACAGCAGGTTCAGGGTCCCACAATGGGTGAGCAGAGAGGTTGGGGGGGGGGCACCAACATCATTGGTATTTATGGCCACGAGACCACAATGCATGGCATGATGGCACTTCTAAAGAAAAGACAGCAGAACAGATAATAATGTTTGGGTGGTCCAAGGTGGGATATGCAGTAAACCACTGGACCCCCCCCACACTCCCCCCAACCCTGTGACATGCAAAGTGGGCACATCTTGGGTTAAACATTCCTGATGTCTGCCTCTCCTCAGAAGGGGGGCAGCGGAGGAGCTGATGACGACCGGGGGGGAGTGGGGGGTTGCGGGGGGGGGGGGGGAGTCCATCTTCCTGTCATTGGGACACTTTGTGCTCCTATAAATCTCTCAAATGTCAAATCAGAACACAAAACAAGAAGAACAAAAATCCACCCCGACGTGTGCCCCCCCCCAAAGCAAAACCGGAAGCAGCACAGGACATCACACTGGGGTGGGCTGGCGTTTATATACATGGGGGGAAGGACAGAAGGTGGGCAGGGGGGAGGATGCAGCTGGGACCCCTGATGGGTTCTTATCTTGCCGGAGTTCAGGGAATCACAGGAGAGTCGGTGCTGCGTACGCAAGTGTCACACTTCTGGGGGGCCACATGTATGGTGGATTAAGGAAGTATGGAGACCCCTTCACTTTCTGCATGTTGATTTAATTCTAAACTGATACATTTGCCATTTTGCTCAACTTCTCTACACTCAGTAGCCCAGAATGACAAACTGAGAACTTCTACTCAGAAAGGATTGCAAATTTGTCACAAACCAAACACTGAAGTCTCTCACTCCTAGAAGTGTTGAGACCCTTTGCTCTACCCCTCCACAATGCGCTCTGGTGCCCCCTGTTTGCTTTAATTCTCCTTGAGATGTTTCTAGAACTTGAGTGGAGTCCACCTGTGGGAGACTGGATGTCACTTGGAAACCTGTGGATATAAGGACCCCCAATACACACTCCATGAAGTCCAAAGAACTCTCTGTGGACCCCTGATATAGAACTGTGGTGAGTCAAAGATCAGTGCAAGGATATCAAACCGTTTGTGAGGCTCTGAGTGAGCACAGTGGCCTCAAGAATTGTGGGGTGGACCAAGTTTGGAACCGGCAGGGCTCTTCCTACAGTTGGCAGTCAGGCCAGGTTGAAGGGTCCTGGGCAGTGAGGTGATCAACAACCCAAAGGTCACTCTAACAGAGCTTCAGAAGTCCTCTGCTGAGATGGGAGAAGCTGACAGAATGACGGCCATCAATGAGGCGTTTACGGTGGAATGGCCAGGCGGCATTTCCAGGACTTAACTCATCTGAGGTAAAACTCAACTCTTTGGGCAGAACTCAAAGCACAAGTTGTGGCGAAGGCCCCACCCTGCCTAATCATCACCTGCCTATGGTGAAGTTTGGTGATGGCAGCATCACGCTAAGGGGGTGCAGTGACAGCGAGACTGGCCAGAATTGAATTGTAGCCAGAGGTCCTTGAAGAAGACCTGCTCTACAGTGCTCCTGTCGAGCACCATAACGAGATGAAGAATACGGCCAAGTCAACGAGGGAGCAGCTTCAGGAGAAGTCTTTGAGTCACCTTGAGGAGTCCACTTAATCTGAAGATGGCAGTTCACAGACATAACCCACCCAGTCTAACGGAGCTTCAGAAGATCTCAGGGCTGGAATTGCTGGCAAGTGGGATCTGAATATGTCAAGGAACGAGAGATTTTAGGTTTGGATTTTTAATAAATCTGCAAACCTTCCTGAAAATGTGTGGAATGGTAGGTAGAAACAGTAAACGTATCCGTTTAAAATTAAATCACAGTAAAGTGTGCAGAAAGTCAGGGGGTCCGAATACTTTGTGACTCCACTGTATTCTTCCTGAGCCTTCCATCTGTTTTTTTAGGTCTCTTATTCAGTTCAGGGGTCAGTCATGAGACTTTTCTCCTGGTCACAAAGCCAACCTGAGACGGAATGTTCTTTAATGACAACTTTGTCTCTCCAATTCAATTTATCCATCTATATATTAATCAAATAGCGCCTTTCATATCCATCTATTTATACTGCCTCAGATTAGAATCAACTTTGATATCTATTAGATTTATAGATAGATAGGAAAGGCACTATATATCTACTATATAGTGCCTTTCACATCTATCAATTATATAGTGCCTCTCCTGTCTATTATATAGTGCCTTTCCTATCTATCTATAAATTTATCTACTATATAGTGCCTTTCATGTCTATTATATAGTGCCTTTCCTATCTATAAATCTATTATATATAGTGCCTTTCACATTTACCCATTCATCTTTCTATCCACATGCGTGATTAGAATGGGGGGCCTTCTCAGGGCTTGTGATTGTAATCACCTTCCCCACTAAAGCCCAGAGATGGCGCTGCCATTCACAACTTCTCTTCTTTCTTCTGAAGACCAGAGAATTAAAGACATGATGATCAGTTAAACCACGCCCACTCCCAAAGGAAGCCACGCCCCATATGGGCAGGAAGATTTGTGACAGCCATGGACCACCACAGACTTGCATCTAGAAAGATGTTCCACCATTTATTTATTTTTTGACAAATTTTCGACCTTCTCATCTTTCTTGCCAGTTAATATCCCGGGATCACCGGCTGGCTGGCGTGCTAAACCTTTTATCTACGTGGAGCTTCATCATTTTACAACATATGCAGCATAACAGCTGCAACTGGAACAACTGGTGGTGCCCAATTAGTGTCAATGCTCTTCAGATTCACCAAGGACTGAATGGGACGGCCCTGAAGAAGAGTCTCGTCACATGGAAGAGCTGGCCGTCCCGTAAATAGAAGAGATGGGGGCAAGTAGAGCACTTGTGGACTGAACAAGAGATTTTTTTGTCTCCTCTTCATATAAACCTTGGACTGATGAAAAATTTTGTGAAAGCGATAAAACAAGGAAGGTGAAGGATTTAAGAACATAAGAACTTTGACAAGCGAGAGGAGATGACTGACTCCATTTGTCGCTTGTTTGTGTAGCTCATAGCTCAGCTGTCCCACCCCCCACCATCTCCAGATTCTCCTTCAAGGTTGTGAAGGTGCCTCCTTCTACTCCATGTCCCGGTAGTTTGTTCAGGAGGCCCACAACTCTTTGTGTAAAGGAGCCCCTTCCTCACTTCAGTCTTGAATGCACATCCCCTTAGTCTCCACTAGGGGTCCTCGAGTATGTGATTCAGTCTTTAGTTTTATGGAATTCTGCTGGATCTTCATTATCGATGCCTTTGAGGATTTGGAACGCCCGGATGAGGTCTCCACACAGTCTCTTCTGCTCGAGACAAAACACAACTGCCACCTCTGAACTCTCATCACAGACCTCAAATCATTTCCAACATTCCTAAGTGACAAAACCACCAAAAGCAGTAGAGGAATGGCAGTGATATTGGAAGTGATATTCAGTTTTCTAATGAACGTTGTGATATCTCCAAAGGACGTTTAGTTGCCAGGAGTTTCGAGGCAGGTTACTGTATTTCTCCTTATTCTACGATTTCAATATTTGATGCAGAAGTTTCCACAAATCACCGATGTCAAGACTAAGGGAGGTCACAAATCAGAAACATATCGTGATTTGAAGATCTGCTAGTGTGGCCTGAGGGGGATCACATGGGAGGCCTTCAGTGATGTTGATGGCAGCTACGCAGCACCAAACCACGTCCAGCTGCTTGCCTCAAGCATACAAACCCACGAATTGCAACAAGTCAGAGGATGGATAGGATTAGACATGAGGACATTAGAGGGTCAGCTCAGGTTGGACGGTTGGGAGACAAAGTCAGAGAGGCGAGATTGCGCTGGTTTGGACATGTGCAGAGGAGAGATGCTGGGTATATTGGAAGAAGGGAAGGGTACTAAGGATAGAGCTGCCAGGGTAGAGGAAAAGAGGAAGGCCTAAGATGTGGTGAGAGAAGAGAGGACATGCAAGTGATGGGTGTGACAGAACAAGATGAAGAGGACAGGAAGATATGGAAGAAGATGATCCGCTGTGGCAACCCCTAACGGGAGCAGTTGAAAGAAGTGGAAATGAAGGGACTAAAGCCAGGAGGCTCTTCTTTAAGTAAAGAGTTGTGGGAATCTTGAGGAAACTATGGAGACTTGTAGCTGTAGGAGAAACCTTGAAAACATTTAAGAAGAACCAGGATGAGCTATGGGGACAGCTTAAACAAAAGGGCGTCAAATGGACTGAAGGGTCTCCCTGTCTGATGTTCTTACACATGCTATGGAAGAGCAGTAAGTCAATCTCCACCACGTGTGGCTAACTTGAATTATTAGTTTTGTAGAAATCTCAAAAAAGTCATTATGCCACTGCCTTCCTGTGCCACCCTGGTTGTCCTTTGGATACCTAAAAGTGCAAAAGGACCATAAGATTCCAGAGTTTCAAAAATCTCTCCATAAGATGGGTTTCCCAGTATGGAAGCAGCTCCATACAACTAACTAATCGAAAGGTTTACAGCAAATTTCTCAGTCATGAGTGGCAGTTCTTTGCTTTTATAGCCCCGACCAGAATATGTTTTGTACCCTTGGCACCCGGTGACCCCCACAGGTAGTGATTAGTGAAATAACTTGTGCAAAATTACTGAATTGGCAGCGAAAATGACATTCGTTCTGCAAACAAATTCACAAAACAAACTTCTGCACCACAAGCCAAATTTGCATCATCGCCAAACATACAAATGGCCTCCATGATGTTTGGGACAAGGACACATTTGTCCTTCATTTGAACATCTGCTGCACAGTTTTAAAATGACAAATCAAATAATTGCAGACTTTCATTTAAGGGGATTTGCAGACATTTCAGTCACACAACACTCATTCTACAGAGTCCCTCCATTTCAGGGCACCATAGTGTTTGGGACACAGCAATGGCAGGTCTGTTAAAGCCATCATATTTAGGACTTTGTCACATGTCCCTCACATGCAATGAATGCTTGAAGTCTGCGATTCACAGACATCACAAGGTACTGAGGATTTTCTCTGGTGATGCTCTGCCAAGCCTCTCATGTGGCCATCTTCAGCTCCTGCTTGTCCCCTTAAGTTTTCTCTTCAGCGTATGAAAGGCCTGCTCAGTTGGATTGAAATCAGGTGACTGGCCTGGCCATTCAACATGTTCAATTTTTTAGCTGTCTGTTTGGCTCCATTATCTTGTTGTAGGATGAAGTGCCAGCCAAGGAGTTTGGTGGTCTTTACTAGAACTGAGCAGATCAGATGTTTCTCTACACCTCAGAATTCATTGTGCCGCTGCCATCAGCAGTTCCATTATCAGTGAATAGAAGTGTGCCAGGACCTGAGGCAGCCATACATGTCCAAGCCACAACACCCCCATGTTTAACAGATGAGGTGGTCTGCTTTGGATCTCGGGCAGTTCCTTTTGGTCTCCACACTTTGCTCTCGCCATCACTCTGATGAGGTTCATCTTCATCTTTTCTGTCCACCTTATCCCAGAATTCTGCAGGCTCTTTGAAGTCCTTTTCCACAAACTGTAATCTGGCCATCCTGTTTTTGTGGTTTCCATCTTGCAGTGTGTCCTCTGTGTTTCTGTTCATGAAGTCTTCTGCTGATGGTCGTCTCTGACACAGACACACACATCGGCCCCCCTGTTTCTGATCTGTCAAGACAGGCATTTGGGGCTGTTTCTGGACCATAGTGAGGATTCTTTTGTTGTCAGCAGTGGAGGTCTTCCTTGACCTACCAGTCCCTTTGTGATTCCTGAGCCCACCAGTGTGTTCTTTCTTCTTCATGATATTCCAGACAGTTGATTTCGGTCATCCTAAGGTCTCAAATGGTGTTATTCTGAGTCTTCTGCTGATAGTCGTCTCTGACACACAAACACATCGGCCCCCGTTTCTGATCTGTCAAGACAGGCATTTGGGGTTGTTTTTGGACCATAGGGAGGAATCTTTTGTCGTCAGCATTGGAGGTCTTCCTTGGCCTACCAGTCCCTTTGTGACTACTGAGCCCATCAGTGTGTCTTCTTCATGATATTCCAGACAGTTGATTTCGGTCATCCTAAGGTCTCACTGATGTCTCTAATGGTCTTATTCTCGTTTTTCAGTCTCATGATAGCTTCTTTGATTTTCATTGGCACAGCTCTTGTCCTCATGTTGAAGAATGGCAGCTACAGACTCCAAAGGGGAGAAGCAAGCTGAGGTATTTTAGGAAGCCATGAAACCCACCTGAGGAATCACAAACACCGGTGACGCCAATTGTCCTAGATATAATGATGCCCTGAAATGGGGGGAATGCGTAGAAAAAGTGTGGTGACTGAAATGTCTGCAGGTCCCCTTCAATCAAAGTCCACAGTGTGCACTTTAGTCCCAAGCCTGAATTGTCTGATTTGTCATTTTAAACCAGGGGTCCTGAGTCACGGTCCTGGAGGGCCGTAGTGGCTGCGGGTTTTCATTCCAGCCAGTGTCCCTAACCCTAACCCTAATTAGAACTCAGTCCTTGCTGATAATGATAGTTGCCTTGTTAGTGCTTTAATTCATCTAAGACGCATTTTAGTTCCTTTGTAGATCAGAGGTCCTCAATTACAGTCCTGGAGGTCTGCTATGGCTGCAGGTTTTCACTTCAACCAATTTTTTAGTTAGAACCCTATTATTTACTACATACATTTTTTGGGCTTAATTTTAGTTTTCTGGCCTGTTACCATTCAGAACCCTTAATTGCATATTTTAGATTTTAGCAGCTGCATTTAAGTTTTGTTGCCTGTTTTCTTAATCAGACATTAGTTAATAATGAGATGCAGATAACCGATAAACTCTCCAGCTCACGTGCTTACCATGAAGTATCTGTGATAAAAAATGTTTAGAAATGAATGAGAGGGGAATTGAAAGGACCATTAAGTTTAGATCTGTTCTGGCCCACAAAACATATGGATAATGTTCTCACAGAAGGAAACTCTACAGTGCAATTCAAATTGCTCTCGGATGAATGTAAGCATTAACAAGCTAAATAGTTCAATACCAAGTTTCATTATCAGCATTGACTGCTTTCTAATTAGGAAACTAGTTTGGAATAAAACCCTGCAGCCCTCCAGGACCGTGATTGAGGACCCCCGTTTTAAATGGTGCAGCTGAGGGGCTAACTTGTGTCTTTGTCCCACACATTATGGAGGGCACTGTAACTTCATCTCATGTGTACAACACAGTTTACGATGGTAAAAACTGACAGCACGTACCCTTCTCCGCTACTAAAATCCATTGTTCTGGGTGTGCGGCTGCTGGGGGGACCCTGACCTACGGAGTCGGGGAAAGTGAGAGGAGGTGGGGGGCGGTTACATGTGACCCCCGATGAGTGGGGAGAAGGCCAAACACAAGTGGACAGGGAGGTCTTGTGCGAGTCACATGAAAGCAGCCCTGGAGATCAAGCAGCGGTGCTGGTGGGCTGCAGCAGAATGACCCTCAGGGAGTAACGTTCCATGGTTTCCATCCCAAATATCCTCCGTTCAAGTGGGTTTTGTGTGAAATCGCCTTATGAGATGAATTTCTGCTGCAGTTTTGTGAAACTACGGGCAAAAACTAAACGGGTCTGTTTCACTGATTGCTGCCCATAGGCACCTCTTTGTCACAATGTCACTCACAAGGTCTGTCACAAGTTCTCATTTGACAAACGCAGGGAAGCATCACCGGGACACTTAAATGAAACCCACAGCACGTCCAGTCAGGTTTGAATAGGATTCACATTTATTTGTCAAATTCTAGCACAATCTAAACATGCTGAAAAACACTTTGTTGGTCACAATTTTCACAGGTAGTCGAGCCACAGAGCAGAGTTGACAGATATCAAATACGCCATATCTTTAAATTGGAAAGGCTGTAATACTGAATAAAAAACAGACAAACACCGCATTGTAAAAGGAAATCAACAGCAACGAGTCTCACTGTATCGTCGCATTCTTCACAAGCGTACCCCGGGTACCCAACAAGTCAGGACCCTTTTAAACTTGTGGACTGACGTTGCTCTGGGAACTGAAGGTTCTTCAAGTTTTCCAATATGCTGGCCCCCAACTTCAATATCTGTACCTCTGAACTCTGCCAGTACAGTGGAACTCAAATCTCCTAACAGCTCCGAATTCGGCCATTAAAAAGGCCACTTGGCAGATTCGAAGGGAGCACAAGAAACGTTTTCATCCTGTCGGCTGGATATTTAAAGACCCCCAAGCGCCCCATTTTAGTACGACGCTCTGTAATCCAACAGCCGGCTTACCCGTAACAAGTCAGAAATTCCCGGCCAGCGCCCGAGTGACAGGAGCCGAGCGCCTCAAACTCCAGCACTTTGTTCAAATTGGACTGAAGTTCGCATTCACTTTACAGTACATCCGGCCAGGGGGGCCTTCCTGTCATTTCACGGTCTATAAAATTAAACTCTTTTGGTTTAGCTCTGATAAGTCATCTTAAAATAGAATGGGGAGGAAGGACACATCTTTAAAAAAAAAAAAGGAAACCTTATAAGTAATACATTATTTGGTACTCTCATTAACATACAGTATTATAAACATTGCTATTGACAATTACTTCAAAAAAATCTACATTCAATGTGCTGCATACTTAATGACTGAATAACTGCTTGATAAATAGGAATACTTAAAACAGGTTATGCGAATAATGAATTATAATGTGGGAAAAAGTAAATACATATAAAATATTAACATAAAAAATGTAAACTTTTTTTTTCTTCTCTGCTTGGTTTCCTTCAAAACAGCAACAATCTCAACAGACCTGTATAAAGTATACTGTGTGTGTGTGTACATATGTTGTGTATTCGTATATAAACACACATACATACATGAACGTGTACACACACCGATCAGACAAGACCTCATCCATATGTGTATAAATCTCAAAAATATTCATCCTAACATGTACACACGTATGTATGAGTGTGTGCGGACAAAACTCATGATTGTAACCAATCAGCCTTCCATCACCGGACCCAACATCTCCTGCTACTGGTATGAGGGAAACAGCGGAGTCCTTCCCTGAAAGCATTCGCTGCAAGGCCAGAGTCAGCCCAGCCACATTACTGGGCACAACTGCAAAGATGCATTTGGCCAATTCTGTAGCTTCCAATCAACAGAACCTGCCCATTTATGGGATGTTGAAGGAAAACTGAAGCGTCCAGAATAAATCTGAGTCTGTATTTTCTGAGAATGTAAACTACGTGCAGGCCGTGCTAAACCTGAAGCATTCAAGTCTTTGAGAGTCTGAAGCAGTAGCGCTAACCACTGTGCAGTTACAGTGCCTATTACTGTATGTAGGGATGTAGACACGTTGTGTGTGTAACCGAGCATGTGCACACTAACAAACATATGTGTTACATGTGTGTGCGAATGTGAATTATATTTGTGTGTGTTTTTGGCTGATAATATGGTATAACTAATCACAGACACTTTGGACTGATAGCAGCCTTTGACCAAAACAACAAATGAGCAACGTGATAAGTAAAAGAGCACTAGGAAAACCCTCCAGAGGTTTTATTAAGTAGCATGATGTTACCTGGATTTACAGGTCACTCTGGAGATGTACCGAGGTCAGTATTCATTTGTGATTAGTTCAAGGATTAAAATTATCGTAATTCTCACTTATCCCAAATTCAAGTCAATGTTCCACAGAAAAGCAGGCTTCACGTGAGAAAATGAGTAAATTGTTGTTAATATTCCAGTTTGGTAAAAATATCTGACCGGATGGTCATCTGCTGGAATCCTATGAGGTAGAAGAGAAATGTCCTGTATCTTAAACGCAAATAGCAAACTAATAACAACTACATTGATAATTTACTTTAAGAATCAAAATCCACTAAAAAGCAACGTAAACACCCAAATTGCATCAAGTCAACAGCAGAACATTCTGCTTGATTTTTGTTTTGTCACAAAATTCCTTACAGATAAAGATGTGGCTGAATACAATTTGAATTTTTGGTTATATCAAATATAATGACACATTCAATGACATGGAGGGTTTAGGGTGGAGCAACACACGACAAGTAAGACGTTTACGTGAATCCGGCGGCACATGCTTCAAACGGGCCTCTACACAAAGAGCATCGCACTTCTTTCATGAATGTTCAAAGCAGGTCCGTGACGTCACCCAAGGATCTTGCTTACAAATACGCTAAGAGTTCTCCCGCTCTGGGATTTTCAATACTCAAGACTACAGTAATAAACGCATGTGAAATTGGCAGATAACACTCGACATATTTTTCCCCCCCAACTATAAAATTACAAAGCAGCATTTCAGAGAGGCTCCTTGTGCCAGACATTCAAACTTGTGCTCACATGATGGGACTTTGCCTTGCTGCTGAAACGGGCCACAGGTTTTATGTTCAAAACAAGACGCGACTGATTTTGGACAGCGGCAGCGCAGCAATGTGAGGCTCTCGGACGAAAACAGAAAAGACCCTTTGAAATGATCGAGCGGCTTTCTAAACGGGGCAAGAAACGAAAAACTCGACTCCTGTTTGTGTGCAGCCCGTTTCAGAAGGAAGCTGCAGCTTTGGCTATGAACAGAAATGCAAGGGTTTTGTTGAGTTGGCCTTTTCATAGTTAACAGTGGGTCAAATTTAAAATAGTTAAACATTACCTTATGTTTGGGTTTGCCTGTGGCAGCAGCAATGGTGCCATTTGTAATGGACCATGTCATTTCCGTCAACAGTATCACTTTCCTAAACACGGCAGGAAATATTTCTATATCTCAGGTTTTGATGGCTTTTGTATGAGTGGACCGAGATATTTATTGGAGAGAAGTGCACCAATAAAATGTAAATTTTAAAAAATCCAGCATTAGGCACACAAAGGATTTTTTATTTTTAATCGTATAATTCAAGTGAAAAAGACGATAGATCACAGCGGCAGCACGTAAAAGTCAAATTTTCAACTTTTCCGGCATATAATTCACCGAATTGTTCCTTTTTTCTGCTGCTCTCTGGTGCAACACTTCTGAAACTCCAAATGAAAAATAAAAATTTGTTTTTTGCGTCAATCGTGGAACACATTACATTCATTACTCAATTCCACTGACTTTTCATTTACCTAACACGTTTTACCGTGTCAGTGAACGTCTTGGAAAACGGTTTTCGTTTTTTTTTTTTTTATTTTTTAATTTAGGAGACCTAATTTGTCGGGAACATGCTGCTGTAATAATAATCACAATTAAAAAAAAAGCCTTTCTCCGTATCTTGCATAGGCTCAAGCAGTAGGCCCTCCAAATCACAGTAACCCGAACAAAGCATGAAAGAAGCAATGATGAGTTTTTGGGCTCAATTCTCTCAAGAGTCAAAAATAAATACACGTCCCTGAGATACAAATTCACCCTGCGGACAAGGCAGTATAGACTCGAAGAAGAGAAGAGAGCCATGGTGTCTTAACAACTAACTACACATGACAACTGTGGTTTACATATTGTCAATCATCTTACACATTCAACAATTTCAATATACATAAACCCCACCCCTTCAGTTCACCCCCCCCCCACCCCCTTTCCCTTGTTCCCTTCATTCCCTTTTCTGCCCTACATTAGGTGGCAGGAATGATTGCCCATCATCATCCTGAGAAAGACAGAGATATATATTCACAGTCACCAGCTTTAATTTTCACATCAACTCAACGGGGAGGGGTAAATAAAAAAAAATAAAAATAAGAGAGTGAAAATAAAAAATAAAAAGGGGGGGGGGGGGGGGGTCCTCACAACATGTACTTAAGGAACGACAGAACAGAAACTTGAAATATACAGCAGTATGGATTTGAAGGTGCAGTTTGTGTCATACGGTACAACTCATCTGCAGGGTGGTCCTCGCCAAACTGGCCACATCGGTCTGCATTTAAGGAACCATACTCTACTGGTAAAGGGAGAGGGCTGGAGGGGGTAAAGGGTTCTGGGAGGCGCATTTTCCATTGTCTGGTGCAAATAGGTCTGTAAACTTTGTGCTTTCCTTAAATGCACTTTTCTGCTGAGGAATGCTTACAAATGTAAATCGAGCACACATCTATATATATATATATTTTTTTTCTTGTTCATCGAGTCGCTTGCATGGTTTAGAGCTCCACTTGGCTGTCACGCAAGCTAAAAATCGAGCTCTTAGTCACCCTTCAAATCCATTAGGAAAAGAACTACAGAATGACCTAAAATCACCTCTAATCTACTATTAGTCTCACATACTAATACCTGAGTAAATTTAAAATGCAAGACAACACATTTACTTTACCCTGTTCAAAACACAAGTCATAAACGACTTGAGCAAGAGAAATAGGAAAATAAAAGAGAGAGAGAAAGCGCAAGAAGGAAGAAACACAACCTCATATAGGCCTCAAGTCCTACATGATTTAAAAAAAAAAAAAAAAAACAATAAGGAATCCCATTAGGACACTGGAGCTGAAACAAAATCTTGAATACACAAAAACCTTCTAAATCATATAAAACACATTCGAGGTAGGTGTGAAAGCAGAAAGGTTTTCCTGAGAAGTCCAAATCTGGTACTCCCCTGGAATGTGGATTGGATTGAAATTACTGTGCATAGTATATTTCCACTCGGGGTGGTCCGGGTGTGTTCAGAAAAGAATCCTGCTTTGGCTCTAACACCAGCCATTGTCTATTCAAAAATACCCGTATATTATATACATTTTCATCTCTATAAAATGATTCTTCTTTACATAATTTAATGAGGTAGAATTGCACATGGAGTGACTTCAGAGCAAGCTGAAGTGGCTGAACAAAACTGCCACCATGTAGGCTTACAGATATGAAAGCAAATGGCCTAGAATTTTTTTTTTTGTTTTTTACATCACCTAATAATACAGTAGCTATTTTTTTTGGCGGCCATTTTGAAACACTTGAGCAAACGACCATTTTAAATTTCTTAAACGAATGTCATTGCCCAAATTCTTGACAGAAAATATACTGAAAAGTGACAATACGCTCAGGCTTAAAACAATCCGATGTTAAATATGAATTTGAACTGCCCTGCAATACAAAAAAAAAAATAATAATAATGATTATCACAACAGTGTGTTGCATGGCAAAAATTCAAATCCGGACACAGGAACCCTTCCTCTGTAAATCGTACCGCTGTGATTTGCCTTCAAAGTGACAGTTTTGAAATTCTAATGAAGATCTGCTTGGACCTGGAAAGGTTTTCAAAAGCAAAATGATACAATAATTGTTCCTGAGGTAGTTCTCACAATAAAACATTTCAAATATTTATCTCAGCCCCTACAAAAAAAAAAAAAAAAAAAAAAAAAAATGATAAAAAACCCCTAATGCTAAAATGACAACGTTGTAACACTTAATATCAAAAACAATGTAAACTGCAAGAATAATACACTTCTTTGCATTCTTTTTGTACAGAAGCATGTGCACTGTGTTGAAGATCATACATTCAACTCTGTCGTGAAATAAATATATAAAGACCAAAAAAAGTAAAAAATAGCTGCTTGTCACATTCACAGGGACTCGCTTTGCACTTCACGTCCCCTTTAAGGTTGATCGCAGACATTCAACATCATCAGCCTCCCTTCCTCAGAGGCACGGCGGTAAGGCAGAGCCTTCTTAGTTGATACTTGACTTGCAGGAGTGCAGAACTGCTTTGAACAGGAGAGGAAGCTGCTCCAAAGGAACATTCACCATTTTTCCTGGAGGAGAAAAAAAAAAATATTAAGATATCTAATTTATACATTCGACGGCACATTAATACGAGAGAAACAAGCATATCATTTAAACCTGTAAAAGCTTGAATCAGATGGATTATTAGATTATTCAGTGGGGTGAAATGGGTAGATAAAGCTCAACAGACACAGACAGACAGATACTGTTCCATTAGGTCTGGGACAAAGTGACATTTATTCCTGGACTGACCCCTCTGCTCAACAATTTAAAATAATAATAATGTACAGTGATCCCTCGCTATATCGCGCTTCGCCTTTCGCGGCTTCACTCTATCGCGGATTTTATATGTAAGCATATTTAAATATATATTGCGGATTTTTTGCTGGTTCGCGGATTTCTGTGGACAATGGGTCTTTTAATTTCTGGTACATGCTTCCTCAGTTGGTTTGCCCAGTTGATTTCATACAAGGGACGCTATTGGCAGATGGCTGAGAAGCTACCCAACTTACTTTTCTCTCTCTCTCTTGCGCTTTCTGTGATCCTGATGTAGGGGGTGTGAGCAGGGGGGCTGTTCGCACACCTAGACGATACGGACGCTCGTCTAAAAATGCTGAAAGATTATCTTCACGTTGCTACCTTCTGTGCAGCTGCTTAGTGAAGCGACATGCTGCACGGTGCTTCGCATACTTAAAAGCTCGAAGGGCACGTATTGATTTTTGATTGTTTGTTTTTCTCTGTCTCTCTCTTTCTCTGCTCCTGACGGAGGGGGTGTGAGCTGCCGCCTTCAACAGCTTTGTGCCGCGGTGCTTCGCATACTTAAAAGCCAAACAGCCCTATTGATTTGTTTGCTTTTCTCTCTCTTTCTGACATTCTGTGCACCTGACGCGCACTCCTTTGAAGAGGAAGATATGTTTGCATTCTTTTAATTGTGAGACAGAACTGTCATCTCTGTCTTGTCATGGAGCACAGTTTAAACTTTTGAAAAAGAGACAAATGTTTGTTTGCAGTGTTTGAATAACGTTCCTGTCTCTCTACAACCTCCTGTGTTTCTGCGCAAATCTGTGACCCAAGCATGACAATATAAAAATAACCATATAAACATATGGTTTCTACTTCGCGGATTTTCTTATTTCGTGGGTGGCTCTGGAACGCAACCCCCGCGATGGAGGAGGGATTACTGTATTTTATTTATAGGGGTTCTTTACATTAGCAGTACCGTAGATACTCGCGTATTAGTCGATCTCGCAGATAAGTCGAGTGTATTGTTTAAGCCAGGGGTGGGCAAAGTCATTCCTGGAGGGCCGCAGTGGCTGCGGGTTTTTGTTCCAACCCAGATGCTTAATTAGAAAACAATTCATGCCAATAATTATATTTCATGGCTTGTTAGTGCTTTAACTCTGCTATGTCAAGTCATTCTCATATCCTAGATTTTTTTTCCATTCTAAGGATATCATCCAAATACTTTGAAGTGTAAAACGGACGGGTAATTCTCAATCCTTCACTTTTTTCTCTTCTCTTTCCTTCCAAGTATTTAATTAAACCAAATAGTGCACGATAAATACACACAGGTGTAAAGGGTAACAAGCAAAATGGATAACTGCTGCTTTCTTTTGTCATTTGCATCTTATTGCTAATAAGGAGCAATTAAAAACCGAGAATGCAGCTGTTTAAGACTTAAATAAGCAATAAGGGCTCAAAATCTTAACGAGGGAGATAACTAAAATGAAGCAGAAGTGTTTCTAGAGCAGTAAGTGCTTCTTATTAAGCACTTGGGTTAGAACAAAAACCCACCCCTGGTTTAAGCCGAAAATTACAAAATTTGTTATGACCCGTGTATAAGTTGAGGGTAAAACTTGACAGCTATCAGAGATAGAGGGCGACAATCAGCTGTTAATGGTGAAAAAACTCACTGTCACGTCACAGGCATTCCCTCTGTGCTTGGAGAAACGCTAGACTCGCTGACTCGGCAACTAATCCTTGCGTGTACGTGAGTTGCGAAATGTAAACAAAGGCAAGATGGCGTCGATATGTCACAAGGGAGCGAAGCGAGTGCAGAAAAGAAAACACTCGGCAGACAATGTTTTGCACATTATCACTGAGTCGGACTCTGATTTTTCAGAATCGGATTTTATTGACAGTGATCAGGAATCGAGCAAGAGAGTGAGAAGCCGGCATCAGCTGATCGGACACCAGCCGATGCCACGCCAGCTGAACGCATTCACGTAGCCGATGCAGCTACGGCAAGGTTCACGTGGGAGGAATACCCAGACATTGATCCACGGGAGCCGAACTGGCTACCGAACTTCATAAGACAGCATGGCTTGCTGTTGGACACGACAGATCACCCGCTGCTGGACTACTTCAGGCTGCTCTCTCCTGATGCTGCTTTTCAGCTACTGTCAGACGAGACAAACAGGTAGGCAGAGAAATTTTTTTGAATTGCGGGCTGCGCTTGCATCGCATTGATAATGTGTGTTGCCTTGGTTCTTTTAATTCTAAATCTGGTTGCACGTGGCAGCTAATGGTATGTTTGTTATCCAAAACCTGCAAAAGCTAATGCTCAAATTCAAGTATTTCACAGTTTAAAGAATTATTTAATGAAATTAGAAAAAAAACTAGCTAATTAGCAATAGTATTGCTGGCTTATAATTAATTAACAAAGACCATGGGAAACGGCAGATGACCGGTGACTTAACACCATGAAGCGTTGAGTGTACAATGTCATTACCCAAATTCTATGGACAATTGTGTTGCCCCGCAGATAAGTCGATCCTGTTTTTTTGAATGAATTTCTAGGCATAAATTTTTCGACTTATACGCGAGTATCTATGGTAAATCTCAAAGTGCAACATAAAAAAAGATTAAACAAAGGCAAGGAAAGATAAAAGCACAGATAAAACAACAATAATTACAGCATTCTCGTTAATAAGCTTTCCTAAATAGAAAAGTCTTTAGCTGTTTTTAAAACAGCCCACAATCTGCTGCGTTCTCAGGCTCTCTGGTAGAACATTCCAGAGCTGTGGAGCAGCAGCTACAAAGGCTCGGTCTCCCAATGTATGAAGTTTGGTCACAGGGGGGCGAAGGTGGTGGGTATTTGTAAAACGGATTACAGTGGATTGTAATATAAGGAGATCTTTAAGATATTGTGGAGCATTTCCATGGATACACTGGTGAGTAAACAAGCAGAGTTTGTATTCAATACGGAGATGGATAGGGAGCTAATGAAGTGACCGAAGGATTGGTGACATGTGTTCATATTTCCGCACCCTCATCAGGATTCTTGCAGCACTATTTTGAATTTGTTGGAGCTTTTGAAGGCTCTTTCTGGGGATCTCGATGAGGAGTGCATTAAAATGGTCCAGCCTGGAGGAGACAAAGGCATGAACCATCTTTTCAGCATCACAGAGGAAGAGGTAGGGACGGAGTTTGGCTGTGTTTCGGAGATGAAGGAATGCAATTTTACAAAGGTGATGGACATGTGTATCAAATGACAGATGGGAGTCTAACTTGACACCCAGATTTGTAACAGAAGGGTTGAGGGTAGTGGTACGGTCAGAAAAGGAAATACAATTTACAGAGGAATAACAAATTGACAAAAATGACAAATCAAAGAATTCAGATGCGATTAAAGTAGACATGGCAGACTTTCATTTAAGGGCATTTGTAGACATTCTCGTTACCACTTTTTCTACATGGTCTTCCCGCCCATTTCAGGGCACCATAATATTTGGGACAACTGGCATCACAGGTGTTTGTGATTGCTCAGGTGGGTTTCATGGCTTCATAAGACACCTCGGCTTGCTTCTACTCTTGCGCCGTTTTCACTCAGAGATCACAACAAAGAAACCTTTGTCATTTACAGTTCTGTAGTACTAGGGTGTTGTACCGTGTTAGCCATTATGAATGTAGAGAAAAGCCAAGCAAAATGACACCTTTTATTGGCTAACTAAAAAATTTATAATATGCAAGCTTTCGAGGCAACTCAGGCCCCTTCTTCAGGCGAGATGTCATCAGAGTTACATCTCGCCTGAAGAAGGGGCCTGAGCTGCCTCGAAAGCTTGCATATTGTAATCTTTGTAGTTAGCCAATAGAAGGTGTCATTTTGCTTGGCTTTTCTCTACATTCATTTACAGTTCACAAGAAAGTAAACGGAGTTGTGAGATTTCTAAACATCTACACTACAGCATAATTGCCAATAATTATGTGATGATTCTTGTATTTATTAATGACCTGTGCCACTTTTTGTTTCTGTTTTACCCCCCTCTCCCACCATTATTCTTTCTTATTAATATCCATAGTGCACTTTTCAGCTTTACCTGCAATGTAGCGGATTTCAGGGAGACACATCATGAGCTCAGGAAAGCGATTGGGCTGATGCGAGTACTTGAACTCCGTGTAGTCCTGACACACATACCAGTATCTCTTGTTCAACTGCTCCAACTGAGAGACATTTGTGAGACCCTGGATATCTGTGAGTAAATAAACAGGAACAAGAGTTGGTGAGAGTTAAACAAGTTTAATTAACGTCAAACACAGATAAGAATAAATGCTACATTTGTTCAACTATTGTGCTGACTGAGAAATTGGCAGAGGAGCGGTAAGCAGCAAAGTCGATCCTTTTGATGTGGTGAAGTACTATAACTCAAGCTACGTCCACACTACTTCATTTTCATTTCAAAAATGGCATTTATATCTGAAAACTACTTCCGTCCACATTAGCATTTTCAAATTATTGACAAAAGCATCTCCGCCTGCACTAAAACAACAAAAAATGCATATGACGTAGATGTTGCCTATATTGGGCATATGTACACTGGCAGAAAAATTCTGGTAAGGATGAAAATGCTGCCATCCATGGGATTTATTGCAAAGCTGTAGCGACTGGTAAATTTATCAGCATTTTGCGGAGGTATGCAGCATTCAAACGGCACAAAACACAATTTAGATGCACACAGGTGCATACTTAGCCATGTGTTGCCAAAGTGCAGTGATCAGTGTTATTTATCTGGTGGCAGTATTCTTAACACTAAGTTTTTAATTCTTTTTTTTACGCATGTAGGATGGAAATCTGGCAGTACTTCACAAACTTTGTAGTTTTGGGACACATTTTTAAGTTCACTGATGACCCACATACAAGCAATCAAAGAGCACTGGGGGTTGAAATAACTAAGTGGAGGAGACTAATGCAGTAAGAGACCAGGAAAAATACTGCACAACACTGTCAAGAGCTATCGGCTAAGGGCTGGGTTTAAGATTAGGGTTCTGCGCATAGATGGCTACAGCTCTGTGATGTCACACTGGCCTTGCAAAGCATCACTGGGGGCTTGGGAAAAATATGTTTGCCTAAGCTGGCTGCACAGCGAATTTCCAGAAAAATATTCAAAGAACAAGGTTACTAGCAAACAGCATATTCGCTGAGAAAAATGCTTTGCCAAAATTTGACGATCAACACAAGTCACCACCATTTAACCTTCAAAATGGATAAGACTTAATAAATGAGAGAAAAAATGAAAATGGGAGGATGAGAGTGGAAGAAGGCAAACTTTGAATGAAACAGGTTCAAGAATTCTGTGTTACATTAAACTGAACAGGAGACAGCAAATGTACTGAGCTTGATGATGACACCCAAAGATAGAAGTGCAGTGAAAGTAAGCGTTCATCAATCATTTCAATAGGAAGGTTTTAAAAAAATGATCATCGGCAAAACCTAAATAGTTTATGGTGTGATCCAAAACAAAAATTCTATTATAAACCCCGGGTCCTATCAAAGTGTTAGATGGCATTAGCAATCCATATTATATATATATCCATATAGATATACACGTACACACACACATATCTGTCAAGGTATGTAATGACCAACCAGACCAATGGGGTGGGGGGGGCTGCCGCTAACTCTGTTTTCTCCTTCTCTGCCCATAGCACAGGAAACCGCCTAGTGAGGGCACCTACCTCCTCCCCTTCTGGTCCTGCGAGAATAAAGCTACCAGACTCCCAGAAGTAGGTGTCATTTACCTGAGGAACGTGTCACCAGTCAGACCTCCCAAAGTGACTGTCAGAGGAAATCTCTATTGTCTTTTGTTTGTTCTTTTTTCATAGCTCAAAGCCAGGGCAGTATAACACAATGACGGGCATTATTTTTGTTTATTTTATACTATCATTTTATGGGACAACCCAGCTGGCGCCCCAAGTTACTATATGTCAATTTGTCATTTCTACAGTCATATATACAGTATATGTACATACACTATTTATTTACCTATTTATCTATCTATCTAGATCGATCAATCGATAGATAGTTGAGTGTTTCATGTGGATTGTGCAATCTACAAATTGCAATCTATCTACAGTCAAAGGAAAAACACTCCACAGTAAATATATAAGTGAAATATGAAACTATAGATATTAAATAAAGAGGCTCATCAGATGGATGTTCATGACAGGTGTGTGGAGAAAGCACAAATTAAACTTGCTAATTCTATTAAAATTTAAGAGACAATTTTTAACTTTTCTTACCTTGATTTAGAAAGTTGATGGCTTTCATGCAGGCATATTCTTCATTGCTGACCTTCAATTGATGAAACTTTCGAAAAAGGTATATCAAACGCTCCATGACCTCCATGCCATCTTCACTGAACCTATATACATACAAACAAGTATTTATGTCCTGCTGTTTTTACACTTTGTGCTTTATGAAGTGGAACTAAGGGTATATACCTGTATATTATATATATATATATATATATATATATATATATATATATATATATATATATATATATATATATATACACATATACATACACATACTGTATATACATACATATATATATATATATATATACAAATATATATACATACACATACATACATACACATATACAGCATATATATATATATATATATATATACATACATATATATAATAATAATAATAATAATAATAATAATAATAATAATAATGCATTTTATTTATAGGGGCACTTTACTTTAGCAGTAAATCTCAAAGTGCAACATAAAAAGATTAAACAAAGGCAAGGCAAGATAAAAATGCAGATAAAACAACAATAATTATAGCATTTTTGTTAATAAGCTTTCCTAAATAGAAAAGTCTTCAGCAGTTTTTTAAAACAGCCCACAATCTGCTGTGTTCTTAGGCTCTCTGGTAGGCCATTCCAGAGTGGTGGAGCAGCGGCTGCAAAGGCTCGGTCACCCATTGTATGAAGTTTGGTCACAGGGGGGCAAAGGCAGTGGGTATTTGTACAACAGAGGTTTCTTGTAGTAGATTGTAATATAAGGAGTTCCTTAAGATATTGTGGAGCACTTCCATGGATACACTGGTGAGTAAACAAAGAGAGTTGGACAGGGAGCCAATGAAGTGATCAAAGGATTGGTGACGTGTTCATATTCCCGCACCCTCATCAGGATTCTTGCAGCACAATTTTGAACTTGTTGGAGCTTTTGAAGGCTCTTGTTGGGTATCCCGATGAGGAGTCCATTACAATAGTCCAGTCTGGAAGAGACAAAGGCATGAACCATCTTTTCAGCATCACAGGGTAGGGATGGAGTTTGGCTATGTTTCGGAGATGAAGGAATGCAATTTTACAAAGGTGATGGACATGTGTATCAAATGACAGATGGGAGTCTAACTTGACACCCAGATTTGTAACAGAAGGGGAGAGGGTAATGGTATGGTCAGAAAAGGAAATACAATTTACAGAGGAACGAAGTTGATGGGGAGTGCCAATTAAAAGAGCTTCAGTTTTGGTGCTGTTCAGCTTGAGGAAGTTCTTGGACATCCAGGCTTCAATTTCATCCAAGCAGGAGGAAAAAATTGATGGAGGTGTAAGAGAAGTCGAATCCAGTCTCATATAGAGCTGCGTATCATCGGCATAGCAATGGAATGAAACTCCATGCTTGCGGATGATGTGACCCGGGATAGCATATAGATATTAACAAAGGTCGGCCCAAGGACTGATCCTTGTGGGACTCCACAGGTGACAGTAGTGGGTATGAGATTTAGTATCGCCTAGGGCCACATACTCGGCCCTGTCTGTAAGATAGGACTTGAACCACTCCAAAGCAATGCCAGAAAGTCCAGTTGTATAGTGAAGATGATGAAGGAGAATATTATGATCTACCGTATCAAATGCAGCTGTAAGGTCCAGGAGGATAAGGAGTGATGGAGAGCCCTGGTCAGCAGCCATCAGGCTTTCACCTATATATATATATATATATATATATATAGAGAGAGAGAGAGAAAAGCCAAGCAAAATGACACCTTTTATTGGCTAACTAGAAAGATTACAATATGCAAGCTTTCGAGGCAACTCAGGCCCCTTCTTCAGGCAAGATGTAATATTATATACACACACACACACACACCCCTATATATACATGATAGATAGATACTTTATTAATCCCAAAGGGAAATTCACATATTATATATATATACCTAGATGTACCTGAAGAAGGGGCCTGGGTTGCCTTGAAAGCTTGCATATTATATAATCTTTTTTTAGTCAGCCAATAAAAAGTGTAATTTTGCTTGACTTCTCACTACATTCATAACGGCTAACACGGTACAACACCCTAGTACTACATACATATACATATATATATTACATATACATATACATATCTACATACAGTGGTGTGAAAAACTATTTGCCCCCTTCCTGATTTCTTATTCTTTTGCATGTTTGTCACACAAAATGTTTCTGATCATCAAACACATTTAACCATTAGTCAAATATAACACAAGTAAACACAAAATGCAGTTTTTAAATGATGGTGTTTATTATTTAGGGAGAAAAAAAAAATCCAAACCTACATGGCCCTGTGTGAAAAAGTAATTGCCCCCTTGTTAAAAAATAACCTAACTGTGGTGTATCACACCTGAGTTCAATTTCCGTAGCCACCCCCAGGCCTGATTACTGCCACACCTGTTTCAATCAAGAAATCACTTAAATAGGAGCTGCCTGACACAGAGAAGTAGACCAAAAGCACCTCAAAAGCTAGACATCATGCCAAGATCCAAAGAAATTCAGGAACAAATGAGAACAGAAGTAATTGAGATCTATCAGTCTGGTAAAGGTTATAAAGCCATTTCTAAAGCTTTGGGACTCCAGCGAACCACAGTGAGAGCCATTATCCACAAATGGCAAAAACATGGAACAGTGGTGAACCTTCCCAGGAGTGGCCGGCCGACCAAAATTACCCCAAGAGCGCAGAGACGACTCATCCGAGAGGTCACAAAAGACCCCAGGACAACGTCTAAAGAACTGCAGGCCTCACTTGCCTCAATTAAGGTCAGTGTTCACGACTCAACCATAAGAAAGAGACTGGGCAAAAACGGCCTACATGGCAGATTTCCAAGACGCAAACCACTGTTAAGCAAAAAGAACATTAGGGCTCGTCTCAATTTTGCTAAGAAACATCTCAATGATTGCCAAGACTTTTGGGAAAATACCTTGTGGACTGATGAGTCAAAAGTTGAACTGTTTGGAAGGCAAATGTCCCGTTACGTCTGGCGTAAAAGGAACACAGCATTTCAGAAAAAGAACATCATACCAACAGTAAAATATGGTGGTGGTAGTGTGATGGTCTGGGGTTGTTTTGCTGCTTCAGGACCTGGAAGGCTTGCTGTGATAGATGGAACCATGAATTCTACTGTCTACCAAAAAATCCTGAAGGAGAATGTCCGGCCATCTGTTCGTCAACTCAGGCTGAAGCGATCTTGGGTGCTGCAACAGGACAATGACCCAAAACACACCAGCAAATCCACCTCTGAATGGCTGAAGAAAAACAAAATGAAGACTTTGGAGTGGCCTAGTCAAAGTCCTGACCTGAATCCAATTGAGATGCTATGGCATGACCTTAAAAAGGCGGTTCATGCTAGAAAACCCTCAAATAAAGCTGAATTACAACAATTTTGCAAAGATGAGTGGGCCAAAATTCCTCCAGAGCGCTGTAAAAGACTCATTGCAAGTTATCGCAAACGCTTGATTGCAGTTATTGCTGCTAAGGGTGGCCCAACCAGTTATTAGGTTCAGGGGGCAATTACTTTTTCACACAGGGCCATGTAGGTTTGGATTTTTTTTTCTCCCTAAATAATAAAAACCACCATTTACAAACTGCATTTTGTGTTTACTTGTGTTATATTTGACTAATGGTTAAATGTGTTTGATGATCAGAAACATTTTGTGTGACAAACATGCAAAAGAATAAGAAATCAGGAAGGGGGCAAATAGTTTTTCACACCACTGTATACATATATGTGTGTATATATCACAAATATATTACACACAAAAAAACAAGAAAACCAGTTACCAACTTAAATGCTACTTAATCAAGTTACCACAGATATGCACAAATCTTTTAGTTTTAAAAAACACAGACTAAATAACTTTAATAGTCAGAACACCTCATGATTCCAATAAGCACGTTATTTTAAAGACATCGAGAATACAGAGGGCAAAACTTGCAGAGTGCCATTTGTAATCCTGATGAAGTATATTAACATGCTACTAAATTTGACAGAAGAAAGCAGACAGGATTTAGGAGATCAGCCAGTTAGTATTAGTTTTTCTCAAAATATAATGATTACAATGCTTGACTGAGAAGTGCCTCCTATAAACCCCAATAAAATTGACCACAGTAGACTCTGATCAGCGAGATCTGTGTGGGAACTTCAGTCATTTGTGAAAATGCACAACAGGTGAAACACTGCAAGACAAGCCTGTGTCTGCTACAGACTCTCAGCTGCAACAATAAATCCACTATAATTAGGGTGAGGGCTTCTCTGAAAAACAGCTTTTGGCTGGAAACTCATTATGCCCAACTGGTCAGTATTTTATTTGTGGTCTCCTCCTTCCAGCAGTGCTTCCTTTTACTCAAGAAATCATGTCTCTGGGAAATCCGCCCTACAATTAGCGTCTCTGCCCATATCTAGTAATGGTGGCTAAGATCTTCTGCACTGCTTAAAAACAATGAGAAGTACTGGTAACTTTAAACGTGTATGAATTTAAACGCAAATACTTTGTCCCGGTTAGACAGTCTAGTGCTTTTCTTTGATTCAATGGGTTCATGATTTATTCAGACACCTTCACTTTTTGCACACTTTATTGTCTTGTAGATTTCATTTTAAATTGATAAATTTGCCACGTTGCTCATGAATATCTACACTCAATAACTCGTAATGACAAAATCAAAATAAGCTTTCAAAAAGGTTTACAAATCAAAAAGTGAAATCTCTCTTTCCTAGAAGTACTCCGACCCCTCGCTGTGACGCTCCACATTGTGCTCAGGTGCATCCTGCTTGGTTTAATCCTTATTGAGATGTGTCTGGACCCTGATTAGACTCCACTTGTGGCAAACTGAACTGATTGTATATAAAGTTCACATTTCACACAGCATATCAGGACAAAAACTAGGACATGAAGTCCAAGGAACACAAGGTGAGACACCGATCAGGACTCTAGGATAAAACCATTTCTGAAGCTTTAAGTGTTTCCAGGAGCACATTAACCACAGTAACTGTGAAATGGAAGAAGTTTGGAACCACCAGGACTCTTCCTAGAGTTGGCTATCCACTAACGGAGCTTCAGAGGTCCCCTGTTGAAAAGGTGAACCTGTGGGGAGCAAAATTCAAGCCATTAAGTCATAGGAATTGCCTACTGAGCTTAGATACGGGATTGTGTCGAGCCACAGATCTAGGGAGGGCTACAAAAATTTTCTCTGCATCACTGAAAGTTTACAAGAGCACAATGGCCACCAAACTTCTTAAATGGAGTACGTATGGAACAACCACGACTCTCCCTAGAGCTGGCTGCCCAGACAAACTGAGCCGCTGGGGGAGAATTGTCCTGGTAAGACACATGACCAAATACCAGTCTGGCTGAGCACCAGAGAACATGTGGGAAGCTGGGGAAAACGTCACGAAGGACGAGAACCACCGCAAAACTCAGCTAATCTGGGGTTTATGACACATGAAAGCCCATTTGGAGTTTACCAAAAGACATCTAAAGGACTTTCAGAATATGAGAAACAAAATGCTCTAGTCTGATGAAACCAAGGCTGAATTGTATGGCTTCAATTTGAAGTGTCATGTCTGAAGGAAACCAGGCTTAGCTCATCACCTGCACAATGCAATTCCAACACAGTGAAGCAGGGTGCTGGCACCTCACGCCGTTGGGTTGTTTTACAGTGGCAAGGACTGACAGAGTGGCCAGCATTGAGGGGGAAAGCTGAACAGAGGAAAGTACAGAGATAACCTGAACTCCTTCAGGGCGGATGTCGACTTTTGTCAAAATTCAGGGGAAGAGGACGACAATCGGCTGTAAACGCAACAAAACTCGCCGTTATGCTTAGTTTGACCCTCTTTACTAAAAGGAAAGTTAGCTTCATTGATCTGACCTCGATTACCTGTGCCTGGCGTGAGTAGCAAAGAGCAAACGACCTCTAAAATGGAATTGACATCTGGCGAGAGACCAAAGAGAATGCACAAAGCAAAATTACTCCGTGGACAACATTCTGCGTATTATCGCCGAATCGGACATCATTTGTCGGACGATTTTGATGTAAGTGATCTGGAGAAACCAGCATCAGGTGACTGGCCCCCAGTTGATCGTGGTGCTGAACACGTGCGTGTAGCTGATGGACCTATGGCAACGTTCACCTGAGAAGACCACCACTTACGATGACAAGAGGATTGTGTCGTACTGCCATGCGAAGACAGGCCAGGCAGCTGCCCCTACCGGCCATCGAGCTGCCCCTGCACAGCCACCAAAAATGCTGAACAGGCGCCAACAGCTGCCACAGCAACATATGCTATATAAAACATTTGCTTTGTGTGCTTTTCAGAAAAGTTGCCTTCAAAAAATATTCAGCCCTCAAAGACTTAATGGAAAACTGCACCAGAGCACCCTGGACCTCAGACTCGGCCCGAAGGTTCACCTTCCAACAGGACAAAGCAAAGACAACACAGGAGTGGGCTTAGGGGACAACTCTGGGAATGTTCTTGAGATTACCTGGCACCGCCTGGACTTTAACCCAATCAAATATCTCTGGAGAGACCCGAAAATAGCTGCCTACTGATGGCCTCCATCCAAACTGACAGAACTTGAGAATGGGGGCCAGGGGCTTGAATCATACCCAAGGAGACGCCATGCTGAAATTGCTGCTGAAGGGGCTTCATCTAAGCACTGAGTAAAAAAGGTCTGACGACTTGTGTCAATGGGATATTTCAGTTTCTTATTTTTAATAAGTTACCAAAAAATTCTAAAATCCTGTACTCATTCTGTCATTCTGGGGTACGGAGTGTTGTTTAATGAGAGGAAAAATGAATTGAAATGATTTTAGCACAAGGCTGTCCCATAACAAAATGTGAAAGAAGTGAGGGGGTCTGAATACTTTGTGAGGGCACTGTATACACATATTTTCATAAATTTTATGTTTTATAGTAAAAAAAAAAAAAAAAAAGAAAAAAATCACTGTCTAAACACAGCAGAGAAGCGTGCGGCAACGATGCTCATAGTGCGAAACCTTCAGATCATAAATCGTTTTAATTTCCAAAACATTTGTCTTGGCGGTAGTAGAAAAAGCCATAAATCTGATAAAGTACCAGGTCAAAGGGGAAAAGAAACAATTAGTGTGACATCTTGTAAAAGAAAAAGAAAGAAAAAACATCACTTATAACCTGGATGAGGAGCTTAAATTGCTAAGGCCGTCGCTGGCTGACTCTTTTAATTAAATATTAGCTATGCTTTTTTTTTTAAGGAACAAATAAAGAATAATTATTGCTGTGATGATTAAAGATTTGGGGAGCTGCTAAGAAAAAGCTAGAAAGTATATTTCCTTCTGGCATTTTCACAATCATCTTTTCAAAAACCGTCAGCTACATACCTCGTGTGTATGCCATTTGTTTTATTTTGTATTTAAACTGACTGACCTGTCCCTAACCCTCACCATTCATTTCTGTTTAATAAATGGTTATTTTCATCAAATTAACATTTTAACATATATATATCTATATATATATATATATATATATATATATATAAATAAACATATATATATATATATATACTGTATATATAACACATAATCAAATTTGACTTGGCAAAAACATATTTTTCCCCCTAAGTAAAGATGTTGCTAAAGTCCCAATTGCCTGATGGTTTAACATCCAACAAAAAGCATCTGGTAAAGGAGCAGACTTCACACAGGTACAAATTAAGGGGCACATGGGCACAGTTAGAGCATAAGACTAACAGCGCCACATGATTGATAGATAGATAGATAGATAGATAGATAGATAGATAGATAGATAGAGATAGATAGACAGACAGACAGACAGGCATTATATAATAACCAGACTGAAAGACAGATAGATAGTGAAAGGCACTATATAATAGATAGATAGACAGATAGATAAATAGACAATGAAAAGCACTATATAATAGATACATAGATGTGAAAGGCACTATATGATAGATAGATAGATAGATATGAAGGACACTATATAATAGATAGATGGATAGATAGCTAGATAATGAAAGGCACTCTATAATAGATAAACAGATGTGAAAGGCACTATATGAAATATAGATAGGTAGTATATAACAGATAGATAGATAGACGGACGGACAAACAGACAGACAGACATTATATAATAAACAGACTGAAAGACAGATAGATAATGAAAGGCACTATATAATAGATAGATAGACAGATAGATAAATAGATATGAAAGACACTATATAATAGATAGATACAGAGATAGAAAGGCACTATATAATAGACAGACAGATAGATAGATAGATAATGAAAAGCACTATATAATAGATAAATAGATGTGAAAGGCACTATATGATAGATAGATAGATAGATAGATAGATAGATAGATAGATAGATACAGAGATAGAAAGGCACTATATAATAGACAGACAGATAGATAGATAATGAAAAGCACTATATAATAGATAAATAGATGTGAAAGGCACTATATGATAGATATAGATAGATAGATAGATAGATAGATAGATAGATAGATAGATAGATAGATAGATAGATAGATAGATAGATAGATAGATAGACAAAGGGTGAGCAAGGCTTGAAATGAGGGAGTACCAAAGAGACCTGTTGGAGTAGAAATCCCCCCACAGCACAAGTTTTGATGGCACAGTCACCATAAGCCAGTTGCTTTGGCTAGAATGTGTTTTTTTTCCCTGTACATCATGGTGAAATGATCATGTTTATAAGAAATTAATTAAAAGAAGATTAATGTAAGACTTACAGACATGCTTTATTAAATTCATGGTTATGAGGGGCCAGTCCATTACAGGAATACACAGAAATAAAAAGACACCTTGCCCATAACCTTTTGATAATGCCTGCCAGTAAAACAGACTGACAGACAGACATGCTCTCGTGAACTAGGCGGTTTAAAGCACGCAAGTCCCACTAGAGGGGTAAAACTGTTAAAACCAGGCTAGTAATATTGCAAATAATAATAATTCTTTACATTTATATAGCGCTTTTCTCACTGCTCAAAGCATTTTACATAGTGAGTGGGGGGCTACTCCAAACACCACCAATGTGCAGCATCCACCTGGATGATGCAATGGCAGCCATTTTTGCGCCAGTACGCCCACCGCACATTAGGGGTAAGAGACACTTAACCAAATAGAGACAGGAGATGATTAGGGGGATGGAATGAGTAGGAATAAAATGATAAAGATAAAAGATGTATTCTTTTCCAAAACAATACTGCAAAAGCAACGTAGCACCTTGGTGCTCAAAATCAAAATGAAGTTGCCCGAGACATAAGGGAATCCAAAGCAAACAATTCCCAATACAATAAATCAAAAAGAACCATAAAAAAAATCCAATAATTCACAAAAAGTACAAAGTGTAGGAAAAACACAGAAACTCACCAAAAAAAAAACTGCCTAGCGCAATCAAAATGAACTGCCAGGAACTACTAAGGGAGACCCTCTATGTTTATAGGGACGTGGCAGTTCCTGGTGGTGATTAGCAGTTTGTCCTGATCCTAGTGGGGAAATCACCCACAAAATAGAAAGAACATAACATGGACATCGGCAACAAAACAGACAATAAACAAATGTAACATCAACACAGATAAATGGCCTAAAGATTCAAAGTGCAGCCAGGGGAGAAACCCTGACTGAAACACGACCTTAGCTTGATTATCTGAGCTGTTATTTCCCAGTTTTAGGGTCAAGGAAAAAATGACAAAACTAAGTTTGTCAATTTTCTATTAAACTGTGCTAAGCAGTTATATGCAGATAATACTTTTTGTTTTTTTTTAACAACATTTTTATTCTGCTTTACAAGGTTCTCTGGTTATTGAATCCATCTTTTGCTAGTTAGTTGGTCTGAAGATGAAGCAGTCACAAGCCTTTCATCATTCATGGTTGTCAGCTCTGCTTGTTTTTAATTGTCACACTTCAGTTACACTGACGGGAGCAAACAAAGCATTCCAAGCTATAGCAAAAACAGAAATATTTCAAAATGTCTTATCAATGTAAAACTCATACTGCTGTGCTTTTCTGAAAGCAAAATATGTGAGGAGAGAAAAAAAAAAAAAAAGGACCACCTAACTAAGGACACTGATCATGGCCCCAAGTGGGTTCCCCATAGGACCGAGTTTGGGGACCACTGATGTGTACACACTTTGCAGAATATCAGCGTTCACTTTGACTTTAAAGAATCTTTTTTTCCTGTTGATCTTTGTCAAAAATAAATTCACTAATCTACACTCCATGGGTGACAGCAGGGCCTTCAGCTGTGTAGCGCCCAGACTCTGGAATGACCTACCAAAATTAATCAGGTCAGCTGACTCCGTGAATTCTTTTAAAAAAACAACTCATCTGTTCAGGAAGGCTTTAAGCTCTACTTGACTTTATTACCCTTCTCTCTGTCAAGATGCTCATGTAACCTGTATGTGTGTGTGCGAGACCATCAGTTATGTTGTCTGTTAGGCTTTATCTCTGAATTCACTGTCTTAATCTTCTTTATTTATTTATCTGGTTTGTACAATGCTATATACTGTATACCCTGCCGTTCTTTCTTATACAGGGTGGGGCAGAAATAACTCCCACATTTCGAAAAATCACTGTGGGGTCCCCAAAGCAGGTAGAGGGGTGCGGTCCGTTCCGTTAGGTAGGGTACATAATAAGGTTTTCAGTCGTCACCATGCCGTGATCGGGTGAGCATCGAGGGTTAGGTTTAGGGTAGGGGATATTGCTATAAAAATATAACAAAATTACATGGGTTCACCAGTCTTAGTCAAAAAACCTTTTATTTAATTTAATTACGTTAATTTGCCCCATAGTAGTAACACAATAAACAACACTACATTCTCATATGAGTATCCTTAATTAGGACGACATTCTCACATGTATTCCTCTAACTAGGACCACATTCTCACATGATCCTATTACCTCCTCGGGATTCTCACATGAGCCCATTACCCTTCTCTCATACATCTAATTAAAACCCTTAACTACAACCAGTTCCAATTTCCCGGTCAGAAAGGTTAGGGTTAGGGTAGTGGAGGTTTTTTTAAAAAATGGCGAATCTGTAACTGCGACGCAGAGGGCGTTTCGTACGCGGTTTGGTTTACGTGCTAATGAAAATGATTTTGCTGTGGGTTCAAAGAGTAAGGTCAACAGGATCTGCACTGAAGAGAAAACCACCCGGACGTCCCAAAAATGTGAGAACACCCGAAAACATCACTGCAGTGAGGGCTTCGATTGAGCGGTCTCCAGCGCGTTCAGCACGGAAACATACCTCAGCTCTTCGGATTTCGGAAAGAACTGTGAGGCGAACTTTGCATACTAACCTTCATTGTGACATTTTGTGACTTTTTTTCTGTGGGGGTACCTCAAGGCTGAGGTTTTCAAACATCGTCCTCAGTCCTTGGACCAACTAAAGGAGGCCATTCAAGAAGAAATTGAAGGAATTTCGCCCGACATGCTAGTGAGAGTGATGGAAAACTTCCAAGAATGGCTCCAAATGTGTATCAGCCGTCAAGGCCACCATTTGGACGATATAATTTTTAAAACTTAATGTAAAATAACTTTTTTATATCTACATTTGGGAAATAAAAAGTTTTTGGTGATACCTCGTACCATTTTTTTTTCAATCCCCCTTTGAAATGTGAGAGTTATTTCTGCCCCACCCTGTATTCTGTAAGTGCCTTGAGCATGGGAAAGGCGCTATATAAATAAAATATTATTAAAAAAGCCGAAATCAGCCAAACGGGATGCCATGTTGTATAACAATAAAATGTGATGACACTTTTTTTTTTTTATAGACACAGTTTTGTTATCCGGTGCCGGTCACTGCCTTGTAAATACTGTTATCAGGGTAAGGTCCCTCGACCACCAACCAGGAAAAAAAAACGAGCATGAATACAAACACATGAAATCAAACAAAATGAAGTCACTCTGGAGAATAATAAATAAGGAAATTGAAGGACAGTGCGCTAGAAAGATACAAAAACAACAAGGGACTGAACACATACACAGCTACAATTTCACGACGATCGCTTGTTATTTTGTACAGCCAGTAATTATAGATCTTATTAACTGAGACAACTGACAGAACCAAGGTCATTCATGGGTATCTGATAAGTTGCTTTCTTGAATGCCACGTCTCTTGCAATGTACAACACAGTGAAATGCTCATATATCTTCTCTACGTGTGTAATAACTGGTAATGATTTGATGCTCTCCTGATAGGGTGCTTCTGTGTCATGGCCAATTTAGTTATTATTTCAGTCAACACAGACCAGATAGATCTCAGCCACAGTGAGTCATAAATAATGGTAAACGGGATAATAAGGCCGACTCTTCTGCTAACGCTAAGAAACAGCCAAAGAAATCTAAAGCATAAAAGGCTTTAGTCACAAGAAGGAGAAGAACGGGCAAGGTTCTCCATCCTATTGATGAACCAAGTCATTCAGGGTGTTAATTCCACAGAGACTCGGAGGTACGAATTAAGATAAGAAAATGTCACTATTTAATTCTATTCAGATAATTCTCAGTTCCTTAACAAAATAAGACCTGTAGAGCTATGAAACACTCATTATGGCAAAAGACCCACAGGACACTTCTGCCCAAAGTTAGCATGGAGGCTAGCAGGCCGTTTCAGGGAACGCATGTGAGCCGTTAAGATCAAAACTTTCACCAGTCCTATTGTAGGACACGTCAAATCACTGGGTCATATCCTCACTGATCTCTTTGTTTGAGTTCTTTCACAGGACTTCAGAGACACTTTTCAAAGAAAAAAAAACAGAAAAAGTGGAGCTCATTCTGCCCCATATTACTCCAGGTCTTAACAACTGACTAACTTTTTCACCTCTCCCTTCATCTTCTCTAATAGCAGCTTTTTCCTCACCTGCTCTCACCTTTTCTACTTTCATCTACCTTGGCTTTGTTCTCTCCATCCCTTCCTGTATCTGTTACCTGCTCTTTCCTTTTCAGTTACACACCATGTTGTGTCTTTAACCTGCTTTCATTTTCCATGTGGAAATAACCTTAAACCTGTTTGTCTATGTTCTTGAGTGGCCCAGTAAGATCTCAGACTTGAATATCCCTGAAAAAAGACCTGAAAATAATTGTCCAACCTGTAGAGAAGACTGGCTGAAAATCCTTAAATCCAGGTTGTGTCAGAATGAAGACGACTCCAGCCTGGTTTTGCCAGTAAGTGGACTGAAGAAAGTAAAGTACTGAAGAAAGGGTCAGAATACTTGTATCACTGGGATATTTCAAGTGAAGTGAGAGGTGGAGTTGGGGTAAGAGCTCCGCCTCTGAGGAAACAGAAGACTCGCTTAGCCGCTAATAACACAAGCGAGGCCAGCACACCAGCAAAATGAAGCCTCAGTAGAAAGACAAAGTCACTTAGCCGCTAACATTGGCAAAACGGTATCCTTTTACTTTTCCTCCCGCCGCTAATACACAGATGAGACAAGCAAGTCGGCAAAATTATTCCTCCTAGGAGAGAGATTCCCGGAGTAGTTACTTTCAATTACCTGACATGTCTACATTATAGCATTTTTTCCTGACGATTTCAATAGTTTCTAGGACCCCGGGTTTTTCACAGTACGGCTTACACGGCTAGTATAAAATAAACCGAGTACTGTGGGGCAAAATTGTGTCCTGCTGCATGTCTGTGTTGGGGATAGGGCGGCTGTACGTGCCTGGTCTTCACACTGTCTGTCTATCTATCTGTTATATAGTGCCATATCTGTCATATAGTGCCCTTCATATCTATCTGTCAATCATATAGTGCCTTTCATATCTATCTATTATATAGTGCCTTTCATAGCTACAGTGGTGTGAAAAACTATTTGCCCCCTTCCTGATTTCTTATTCCTTTGCATGTTTGTCACACAAAATGTTTCTGATCATCAAACACATGTAACCATTAGTCAAATATAACACAAGTAAACACAAAATGCAGTTTCTAAATGGTGGTTTTTATTATTTAGGGAGAAAAAAAAATCCAAACCTACATGGCCCTGTGTGAAAAAGTAATTGCCCCCTGAACCTAATAACTGGTTGGGCCACCCTTAGCAGCAATAACTGCAATCAAGCGTTTGCGATAACTTGCAATGAGTCTTTTACAGCGCTCTGGAGGAATTTTGGCCCACTCATCTTTGCAAAATTGTTGTAATTCAGCTTTATTTGAGGGTTTTCTAGCATGAACCGCCTTTTTAAGGTCATGCCATAGCATCTCAATTGGATTCAGGTCAGGACTTTGACTAGGCCACTCCAAAGTCTTCATTTTGTTTTTCTTCAGCCATTCAGAGGTGGATTTGCTGGTGTGTTTTGGGTCATTGTCCTGTTGCAGCACCCAAGATCGCTTCAGCTTGAGTTGACGAACAGATGGCCGGACATTCTCCTTCAGGATTTTTTGGTAGACAGTAGAATTCATGGTTCCATCTATCACAGCAAGCCTTCCAGGTCCTGAAGCAGCAAAACAACCCCAGACCATCACACTACCACCACCATATTTTACTGTTGGTATGATGTTCTTTTTCTGAAATGCTGCGTTCCTTTTACGCCAGATGTAACGGGACATTTGCCTTCTAAAAAGTTCAACTTTTGTCTCATCAGTCCACAAGGTATTTTCCCAAAAGTCTTGGCAATCATTGAGATGTTTCTTAGCAAAATTGAGACGAGCCCTAATGTTCTTTTTGCTTAACAGTGGTTTGCGTCTTGGACATCTGCCATGCAGGCCGTTTTTGCCCAGTCTCTTTCTTATGGTGGAGTCGTGAACACTGACCTTAATTGAGGCAAGTGAGGCCTGCAGTTCTTTAGACGTTGTCCTGGGGTCTTTTGTGACCTCTCGGATGAGTCATCTCTGCGCTCTTGGGGTAATTTTGGTCGGCTGGCCACTCCTGGGAAGGTTCACCACTGTTCCATGTTTTTGCCATTTGTGGATAATGGCTCTCACTGTGGTTCGCTGGAGTCCCAAAGCTTTAGAAATGGCTTTATAACCTTTACCAGACTGATAGATCTCAATTACTTCTGTTCTCATTTGTTCCTGAATTTCTTTGGATCTTGGCATGATGTCTAGCTTTTGAGGTGCTTTTGATCTACTTCTCTGTGTCAGGCAGCTCCTATTTAAGTAATTTCTTGATTGAAACAGGTGTGGCAGTAATCAGGCCTGGGGGTGGCTATGGAAATTGAACTCAGGTGTGATACACCACAGTTAGGTTATTTTTTAACAAGGGGGCAATTACTTTTTCACACAGGGCCATGTAGGTTTGGATTTTTTTTTCTCCCTAAATAATAATAACCACCATTTACAAACTGCATTTTGTGTTTACTTGTGTTATATTTGACTAATGGTTAAATGTGTTTGATGATCAGAAACATTTTGTGTGACAAACATGCAAAAGAATAAGAAATCAGGAAGGGGGCAAATAGTTTTTCACACCACTGTATCTATCTATCTGTCATATAGTGTCCTTCATATCTATCATATAGTGCCTTTCATATCTATCTATTATATAGTGCCTTTCATATCTATCTATCATATAGTGCCCTTCATATCTATCTGTCATATAGTGTCCTTCATATCTATTTATCCATATAGTGCCTTTCATATCTATCTATCTATCCATCATATAGTGCCTTTCATATCTATCTATCCATCATATAGTGCCTTTCATATCTATCTATTATATAGTGCCCTTCATATCTATCTGTCATATAGTGTCCTTCATATCTATCTATCCATCATATAGTGCCTTTCATATCTATCTATCTATCTATCTATCTATCTGTCATATAGTGTCCTTCATATCTATTTATCCATATAGTGCCTTTCATATCTATCTATCTATCCATCATATAGTGCCTTTCATATCTATCTATCCATCATATAGTGCCTTTCATATCTATCATATAGTGTCCTTCATATCTATCTATTATATAGTGCCCTTCATATCTATCTGTCATATAGTGTCCTTCATATCTATCTATCCATCATATAGTGCCTTTCATATCTATCTATCTATCTATCTATCTATCTATCTATCTATCTATCTATCTATCTATCTATCTATCTATCTATCTATCTATCTATCTATCTATCTATCTATCTATCATATAGTGCCCTTCATATCTATCTATCTGAGAATGGTGTCTTCTAGCCCATCATCTACTAATACTGCCAATACTGATGCTCTGTGCAAGAAAGGACAGAGCCGCCTGTACTTCCTTAGAAGACTGGCATCCTTCAACATCTGCAGTAAGATGCTGCAGATGTTCTATCAGATGGTTGTGGCGAGTGCCCTCTTCTACGCAGTGGTGTGCTGGGGAGGCAGCATTAAGAAGAAGGATGCCTCACGCCTGGACAAACTGGTGAGGAAGGCAGGCTCTATTGTTGGCATAGAGCTGGACGGTTTGACATCCGTAGCAGAGCAACGGGCACTCAATTATGGAGAATCCACTACATCCATTAAACAGTGTCATCTCCAGACAGAGGAGCAGTTTCAGCGACAGACTGCTGTCACTGTCCTGCTCCACTGACAGACTGAGAAGATCATTCCTCCCCCAAACTATGCGACTCTTCAATTCCACCAGAGGGGGTAAACGTTAACATTATTCAAGTTATTGTCTGTTTTTTACCTGCATTTTTTATTACTCTTTAATTTAATATTTTTTGCTGCTGGAGTATGTGAATTTCCCCCTGGGATTAATAAAGTATCTATCTATCTATCTATCTATCTATCTATCTATCTATCTATCTATCTATCTATCTATCTATCTATCTATCTATCTATCTATCTATCTATCTATCTATCTATCTATCTATCTATCTACTTTTCAGGAAACTGTAGGTGAGAGCATGTCAAATGTCACAAAACTTACAAGATTACATCTCGCCTGAAGAAGAGGCCTGAGTTGCCTCGAACGCTTGAATATTGTAATCTTTTTAGTTAGCCAATACAAGGTGTCATTTTGCTTGACTTCTCACTACATTCATAATGGCTAACACGGTACAACACCCTAGTACTACAAAACTTTTGAAATTAAAATGACTTCATTGCTGCATTTACAAAAGCTGCTTTTTCAGATTTATGTTAAATTCAACAACGGATCATGCATATTAGTGAATGCTTTCAGTTCGATGCCAAAAAGCAACAGCATGTAAATCCTGGCTTCCCGATTCATGGATGTGCAAATTCAAGACTAGTGATGAAAAGCCAAGGGTGAAGTCAAAACCATTTATCATCTGGCAGAAGCTACACACCTGTCCTCATCTTTTGTATGAATTGCATGATCTATATTTGGAGATATAACTTTTATGTAATGTGTTTTTTCTGGATTTTTGGTTGATATTCTGTCTCCATCAAAATGAAACTACCATAAAAATTAGAGGCTGTTCATTTCTTTGTAAGTGAGTAAACTTAGAAATTCAGCTGGGGATCAGATACTTATTTCCCCCACTGTATGTACACCAGTGTTTCACAAACTTTGTTGTGTCACAACCAGAGACCACCTCCATGAATTTGACGCAATTATCCAAGCGAGGAGGTTGCATGCGATGGCCAGAACAACTAAACATTTGTTGAATCAAGAGGGATTGTCACTGGTTTTCCTTTTCATCAGAACAGGGGTTGGGCAGGTCATCTAGTATCGGCCGTGATCCATCTTCGGTTTTGCTGCTGCTGTGAATCGAGTGTGATTGTCAGTGTGGTGGGTTGTTTTTGTCTGGGTTTGGCCGTAGCCCACCTGCAATGCTGCCACAGCCCACAGGCTGGGAAACTCTGATAAACATGGTATATATTATTTCTATAGATAGCAAGAAGCAAGCCTAAATTGAACACCAGTGATCATGAAAATATATATTCTTAAAATGGAAAACTAACACTTCATGATGGCCAACTAACCTTTGCAGTTCCTCATCAGACGGGGAGTACTTGGATGTGACATTGGCTAGGTCCCCAAAGATTTGCGTGCTGTAAACAGTAAGACAGGCGAGTAAGATCAACTCCTGCCAGGTGCTGCTCAAGAGACAGGTGTAATCTTTGATTGAAAGCTCAAGGAAAAAAGGCAGCTTCTTGATCCAGGCGATTTGTCGGAAGAGTAGCTCATCTGCCAGCCTGCAGAGCAATGCAAACAGCTCGGCTTGTGTCACTTTATATCTGGAGAGAGAATGGCAAAATAAATAAATAAATAAATAACTAAATGCGTTAGGCCAGTCATGAGAATATCAGTGTTTCTGTTAGCTGTACATTTCCATCTGCTTATTCTGTTAAGATCCAATGCACTGGCTTTAGCGGAGGTCTTTCAAAGATATTTCAAGCAGGCTGTGATCTACTTTTATAATAAACCTTTTTAACAAATCATTAATTTATAGGAGCACATAAAAAGCTGCACACTACGAAAAAGGTTTTAGAAGAAAAAAAGGTTACTCTAGATACTTAAACCATTACAACAACACACTAATAATATTTACAAAATAACAAATTTAGTTACCCGTATGTTGCTATATAGATATTTTTTTTTTTGTAAAATTATAAAATGCTTATACTGTAAGTGGAAGTGAAAAACATTCCCAACAATTTCTGATATAAAAATTGGGAGTGGTTTCCCCTAGACTTTCTCATATACTCAGATATTTGAGGAGTAAACCGCAAAACAATGATTATATTTTTATATTATGTACATTAAAGAACCCTCAACAAATCAAATTAATAATATATTGAACAGTTATTATAAAAGTAAAGTTGAATAAATTGGACGCTGCAGCTGCATGAATAAAAGGTAAAGTACCACTTCCGGTTAGCGGAAATAGCTCAAAAGTAGATAGATAGATAGATATGAAAGGCACTATATAATAGATAGATAGATAGATGTGAAAGGCACTATATAATAGATAGATAGATGTGAAAGGCACTATATAATAGATAGACAGAGGTGAAAGGCACTATATAATAGATAGATAGATGTGAAAGGCACTATATAATAGATAGATAGATAGATAGATACTTTATTAATCCCAAGGGGAAATTCACAGAAATAGAAATCTATGTTTTGTACCTAATACTTGTATACAAAATTTGGTTGACCTAAGTGTACTCAAGTTATCGTGTTCACATACACAGATACACAGACATAATTCCAAAAGTGGTATTTTCAGACTCTGGGAGGTCTAATATGTTGAGATTCATCAAAATCTCAAACTGGAATTTCTGTAGGATTCCAATTTTTTTCCTATACGAGAAAGTCAGGGAGGTCTAAAATGTCGAGATTTCAAAATCTCGACATCGAATTTTTGGACAATTACAATACTTTTCCTATAATTCGTACACAAGAAAGTAAAAAGGTGTCTTTATAGCATTCAGTACTAATGCACTCACCCCTCTTCAATAAGCATTGGTGTGCCAAGTGGTTCCAGATCTTCAGCAGCAACTAACTGGGTGATTAACGTCTGTGACTGAGGATCCAGGCTGCGGGACTTTGGAGGGAGCAGCCCAGATTGTGCAGCATAGTTAAAAATGTGCGGCAGGTACTGGTAATGCGAGGATAACTGCGTACCAATGTATTGATCCCTGAGTGCTGTGCTGTATCCATTCATCTCCAGCGACCTGCTGCAGGAGTTAAAGAAAAACATCTTAGCATTCATTTCAAAAGTCTATCATCTTAACTAGAAAAATATAATATTGGAGTGAAGCAATAAGTGTTAATATAAACAGAATTCTGGAGTATCACTTCGCCGGCAGTCTTTTAGAATCAGTGTTGTGGTGGCTTAGCGATACCCGTTTGTGTCATTATAATCTAATCAGCCACAATTACATACTTCACCACCATACAACTCATATTTGTTCACAATATTTAAAACAGACTATCTATTCAAGGGGCCTGAGTTGTCTCGAAAGCTAGCATATTGTAATCTTTTTAGTTAGCCAATAAAAGGGGTCATTTTGCTTGACTTCTTACTGTCACACTAGTTTCCTTCGCACGAGAAACCCATCTTTGTCTTGCATTAACCATCCTGCAAAGGGAATTTCTTGATTCACAGATATCAGAGCAATATAATAGCTTCTGTAATATATATATATATATATATATATATATATATATATATATATATATATATATATATATATATATATATTCGCGTTTGAAAAAGAAATTACGTATGACCGCGCGATATGGAAATTACGTATGAAACGGAAATTACGTATGACCACGCGATATGGAAATTACGTATGACCACAGAACATATTAGAATACGGGAACTAATCACTTTGTTTGTGGACGCCATTTTTATATCATCTTTACGAGCTGTTATTATTTGTGTGAGAGTTATTTAACTGATATTAAAAAGAAGTAAACACAAACACGCCAATCTATCCCATAGAAGCGTGCCCCGTGTCACCCTCTCCCAGCCCTCCTGTCCGGACTACAGTGCTGAGCCGTCCGCCACCAGGTGCGTTCTGACAGAGAAGTTTTATTTATTCGTCCACGTGACTGTTGTGGAAACTGCCACACTGTAACTTTGTTTTAGTTGGCAGTACTTGGAGATGAGGAAAGCAGCTTTGCGTCTTTCTACTTTTTAACTGTGCCGAGCTGTAAACAATGTGAAGACGAGACCGCCTTCAGCGACGAGGGGCTGTGAGAACAAAGTAGACGCTGGGAGGTGCGGAATGTCGGGCTGCTCCGCCGAGTCGAGAGCTTTGCAGTTTCGGACAGCGTCCTCTCTTCTCGCACTGTTTGTGACACTTCAAGTGCCCCATCGGCTCCTGGGAGAGTGGAAATCTTTGCGAATGAGTGTAATCGGTGCCATCGAAGCAGGACTCTGTTTGTAACTTGCCCTGCACGATTACTTACTGTCCCTTAAGGTGAGTTCGGGTCACTAAAACCCCGCAACATTCAAGGTTGCTTTTGTGATCAATTATTTTAAGAAGATGGAGAGTTTACATCTAAGAAGATATACAGACCTCTTCATGTAAAGTGTTGGACTTGGGAATTGTTTGGACCTTCTGCCCGTTAAGCACGGAAGGGCATCGTCCACATTTATCAGAATTATTTTTCTCTTAAATCACAGGCACATAGTGCAAAGTTGTCAGGCAGAAATTTGGACGATCACATAGAAAATGTTTAATAACTTATTTCCCTTGCACTCAGTGAGCGAAGCCACTGGGTAATCAGCTGGTAGTTTAGAACATTCTGTTGGGATTTCAAAAATTGCTTATATAAAACACTGAGGAAGCAAAATTTAACATCCGAAAGGACAGTTTAAATTTCTAATTACAGTGGAACCTCGGTTTGCGAGTAACTTGGTTTACCAGTGTTTTGCAAGACGAGCAAAAATTTTTAATAAGTTTTGACTTGATAAACGAGCGAGGTCTTGCAGTACGAGTAGTATGTATACGCTTTGTCTGCTGAGCATCATGTGATCACAACTGAGCTGATGGTTCTTCTCTCTCTCTCGCTGCGGGATTGTGGGTAATTGTCTCCTATTCTCCGTCTGAGTCGGTGTGCCTCACTCATATTGTCAACATTCGTATGAGCGTATACTGTTTACTGCAGCATTAGCATTGTGACTGTGTGTGCGCACGCGTGCGTATGTGTGTGTGCGTGTGTGTGTGCTCGCTCACTCGCTCGCGTGTGTGTGTGTGTGTGTGTGTGTGTGCTGTGATGTGCGAGTCCCCGTCTTGCACCCTAAAACACGAAGCTGAGTCTCAGTACTTTAGCAACACCAGCTTATTCAGCTTGAAACAGCAACAGCGCGGTTATTGTAGCTAATCTGCCGCTCTCCTATACACAGACACAGCAGTCAAGCAGGGCTCTGCGCATTTATAATGTTCCTTGTCCCTTGTATCACCCATCAACAGCAGGTGCTTATAGCATGTCCGCGATCTTTTCAGATTCGCTTTTACGGTGAACTGCTACAGCGCTGGGAGACTGCGATTGCTTTGGGACGCTCTTCCGCGTGTCGTCCTGTTGGGTACAATCCCACAAGAGTTTAGAAACTCACTCACAACAGCCATGATTCTTTTCAAAGGTAAAGTGCAGGTTAATTTGTTTTATGTATTTTTACTTTATATTTTGTATTAATCATTTTTATATGAATAGTTTTGGGTTATGGAACAAATCATCGGAGTTTCCATTATTTCTTATGGGGAAATTCACTTTGATATACAAGTGCTTTGGACTGTGAGCACGTTTCTGGAACGAATTATGCTCGCAAACCAAGGTTCCACTGTATATTAAATAAAACACTATAATGATATACAGTGATTTGATGTTCCTGTTAACACTTATTAATGTCCTGGGTATGACCATAACAGGGATTTTGGTGAGCAGCATTATTGCACTGCACCCTCATGGCTCCAGGGAGAGCTTAAACATAAAGCACTCCAATCTACTTAAGTATGTGCAGCAATAATTTTTGAAAAGAATATGGAACTCCTGTCTTATAAGAGGAGCAAGTTATCTTTAATGAATAAAGTGATTTCCCCCCAGCATTTCCAACCTATCTACAAGTAGGAAAAAGTCTTGATGAAACTCCCACCTGGATGACAGAGTGGAAACAGGCGACGGCTGGTTGGCTTCAGAAACCCCATTGCCAGGGGAGCTGTGATCACTATCTCCAATATTACTCCATGGCATACTGGTCTCCTCCTCAAATTCTTGTCCAGTCATAATTCTTTCAATCTCTTCGTCTGATATCTGCAAAAGAAAAATGAAAAAGTTGTTTTTTTTTTCATTTCATCCACCCTTCTCCACTTCTTCATTGAGATGTTTCAAATGTGGCGGAGGAGATAAACTCCAATGTTTTGTCTGTAAACGACTAGAGGGAAAAGAAAAAAAAAAGACTTTTGCAAAGCAAATGAAAGATATTTTTCTTTAGAAAACAAATATTAAAATTACTTTTTATGTGATAATATATGACCCCCCCCCCCAAAATTATGTTTTTATATATATACAGTATATATGAATAAATAAATATAAATACATAAATACATAAAAAGCACAACCTCATTTCAACTCTCCAAGGCCTATGGCAGGTTCCTCATTATGTGCGGCAAATTGTTGTTTTTTTATTTTTTAAACTTACAAAAGACGCAATGAAAAGATGTGTCATGCGTGTTAGAGGATTACTCGAGTCTTAAACAATATGGCTAAGGGCATTCATTTCTTTAGCTTTCTTCAAAGGAACATACAATTCAAAAAGTTAGTATTGAATAAAAGTGTATTCACTTATGTAGCTTTCATGAAAGGAACTTAAAAATTATCTGTTTATGTAATTATTTTCTGCGATTTCAACAGTTGTTGATTAACCATTGAATCACTCACAAGGACCTGGCATGCTTGTTAAAAAAGACGCAAGCCTCTTGGGAAGCAGATAGTCAAGTCAAGTGGCTTATCGTCATACCACTCATATATTGCATCGCGGCATATAGTGATACCAAACAACAGGGCGGTAGTGTACATAACCACAGGAAAACTGCAAGACAGGGAAAGAACTATGATATTGTGCTATAAATTAAATAATAGGTAAACAAGCAGATAGTAACAATTTGAAACAGACAGTAATAAATAACAGTAAAACTAATAATGAAAAATCGGGAGTGTGCTCCCCTCGACTTTCTCATATACTGAGAGAGAAGGTCATCAGAACCACTTCCAGTTGTGCAATATTTCTCAAATATCCTGTCTCTTTGTTTCTCATTATAAATAACTGATAATATCGATACACCAATCATTTATCTCTATTCAAAATCAAAACGATATTTTCACACTTAGGGAGGTCAAAAATGGTGGTGGAATTCTTTCGTGATTATATATTTATTACTGAGATTACGCATAAAGTAAAGAGAGCTACAGTCACCTAAACACTTGGAAAAAGTGTTAGTATTATATAATATTTGTTACAATAAATTGCTATAGGTAAAACTGTATTTACTGTAGCTACGTTTAATTATACTTCTTCTTTTGGCTGCTCCCGTTGGGGGTCGCCACAACGGATCATCTTCTTCCATATCTTTCTGTCCTCGTCATCTTGTTCTGTCACCCCCATCACCTGCATGTCCTCTCTCACCACATCCATAAACCTTCTCTTAGGCCTTCCTCTCTTCCTCTTCCCTGGCAGCTCTCTCCTTAACATCCTTCTCCCAATATACCCCTCATCTCTCCTCTGCACATGTCCAAACCAACTCAATCTCGCCTCTCTGACTTTGTCTCTCAACCGTCCAACCTGAGCTGACCCTTTAATGCCCTCATTTCTGATCCTACCCATCCTCCTCACACCCAATGCACATCTTAGCATCTTTAACTCTACCTTCAGCTCTGTCTCCTGCTTTCTGGTCAGTGCCACCGAACGATGGTGGAAAAAAAAAAATTCATAAAAGTAAACGTATTAGTAGAAATGTGACGAGGACGGTAGCAGCTTATTGTTCCCATTACATCTTTATATTTGCATGGTATGTTTAATGTGTTTACATGTTATTGTTAAACTGGTGAGGTATAAATTAAAATAAAATTAATAATAATTATTGAAAACTATGCGTTATATTGAATACAGTTTTAATATTGTGTACACATTTATATTTCCATGATACACAAATTTGGACGGTTGTTTAAATAAAATACTACTTCTGGTTGAGTAATTTTTCTGAAATTTTATATCTGTTTACTGTTTATCATTATAAATATCTATACAAAATTTGAATCATCTATCTGTAATTACAGCCATAGTTTACTTAAAAATTCGCTAAAGAATTCAGTTAAAGTATCACTTCTGGTAGCTGGAAGTGGCCCAAAAGTTGATAGGATTCCTTATTTTTGATATGAAGCAGAAAAATCTCATTGACCAGGGCTGAGCGTTTTATCGTTATGGTGTTTACATGCAGTCAGACAGACTGACATAATTTCAAAAATGGTATTTTTGGATTCAGGAAGGTCTAAAATGTCAAGATTCATCAAAATTTCGAGGTCGAATTTTTTAACGAATCCTATATTTTCTCTCTACTATGTATACGAGAAAGTAAAAATAAAAAGTGGTGACGAGTGTAACAAATACATTCACTGGTAGGGGTAGATCTGAGGGCAGGGGGGCAGCACAGAGTTCAAACTCCAGACAGTCAAGGAGTAGAAGCTGTTGCAGAACCTGACAGAACTGTTATGAATGCTACAGTACCTTCTACCAGAAGGAAATGGGACAAAGAGACCATGGGAGGGGTGGGAATGGTCCTTCACAGTTCTGTAAGCTTTGTGGATACAATGTTTTAACAAAGATATCTTCAGTGGCTTGCAAAGAGGACCCAATGATCTGTTTTTGCAGTGTGCACTATCCGTTGTAGGATCCTGTGTTCAGAGGCACTGCAGCTCCCAAACCAGACGGTGAGGCAGCTGTCAGAATGAGGTGACAATGGGGGGGATGTGGCCTAGCCTTCTTCAGTCAACAAACGAAGTGGAGATGCTCCTGCACCATTTTGGCTATGGAGGTGCTCTTCATTGACCAGGTATGATCAGCTGCCAGGTGCACACCAAGTAATTTGGTGCTCTTGACCACTGCCCAGATAGCTCATGTTAAAAAGTGCACAATTTTTGGAAAGTGTAAACTACTCAGTCCGTGTTTCCATCCTTAAACATCTCAGCCCTCCATTCCGTGACAGTTACCAGGATCCCACTTTCAAATAAATGACTCTGATACATGTTCCACGACCTGTTTCTTGAGTAAGTGCTTAACACTAGAATTACCAGAGCCTATGAAAAAACTCGTAGATCCGTCCCACCTTAAATCGCTTCGCACCTCTCCATCAGCGTCTCTTGTCCTGTAAATGTGTCGATAAGCAGCCTGCTATCACATCTCCCACCGTCGCACAGTTTTCTCAGCTCAAGTCTGTTTACCTGCATGTCAGTTGCTTGGAGTTGAGTGAGAAGTCAAGCAAAATGACACCTTTTGTAAATACTACATTGTTATTTGGAAGACAATGCATTTCATGTGTGTTCTGTGTTTACAACGATCTATGTAAACACATCATTAAAACAAACGTTTTTCATGTTTTAGTAATAATTGACAAAATGTAGACATGAAGTGTATAATGTGTGAAGCCTAAAGTCCAAATATCAAATAAACACTTTCACAAAAGGTACAAATATAACAGAACAAGTGCGCTTCTATTAAAGAATACAACTGCAGAAAAAGAACCCGCGTTAGGGTACGACATTCACGCGGATTTGATACGACCCCTTCGGTGGCACAACGGTATCAACTGTTGACTTGGTTTGATCCAAGACGAGTTCGTTTTGAGAAGTGAGCTGCTCTTATTCTTACTATTTTAGATTAAAAACATACATTTGATTTCAGTCTGTAACAGCCGGTGTAAATGTATGATACTTGTAAAGGTTAGCTTTGTTTTGTTTTTTTTTTTATTCAGTTTTATTCTCTCAGTCACGCGTTCACTATCCCACCCCCCCATCTGACACTATCACAGAGGTGAACTCAGATCATGACGACGCTTCTACATTGCAGCAAGAATGCATGTCACACTTTTGCCGTCGCTGTGCTTTGTATATGTACACAGGAAGTTCTGCAGTCTACTTGTGACTTTAAACTGTAGGAAGTAAGTAAATAAATAAAGGTAAAGAAGTAAATAACATTCGATCTGGCTCTTATATACAAATTATAGCTGAATGTGGAAGCTGCCGTCGCTGTACTCTATATATGAGAGCCAGATCGAATGTTATTTGTTATAAAACTGTGTGGTGGTGGGAGATGTGATAGCAGGCTGCTTGCTGCTTATCGACACATTTACAGAACAAAAGACGCTGATGGGAGAGGTGAGAAGGGATTTAAGGTGGGACGGATCTACGAGTTTATTCGTAGGCTCTGGTAATTCTAGTGTTAAAGAAACACTCCACCCAAAAATCGATCTTTTTTTTTTTTTTTTTAAAAACAACAACGTGTATTCCTATAGCACATTTTCATTTTTTGTATGATTTGAACTTGATGTGTGACATGTGGGATTGAGGAGATGTAAATTGATCCAGTTCTCATTATTTCAGGCAATGGAACTGAGCAATTAGGTTTGGGTGCAGGTTGCAATTCCAGAAATAAAAAGATCTTCAGGTGGACACCCGTCAACTGTTATGTCAGTTTGGATGTTCGTTGACTGAAATTCAGGAATGCTTTCAGTGAGGTGTAGCTCACCTGTCTTCTTCTAAAATGACCTAGGAAGGAAAAGATCCTAATCGGATGCTACTGAAGGTGGCAATCCCATTGCTGTAATGTCAGCTTTCTGACTTGGTCTCTGGGGGAGTGAGAAACAGCCTCTAATATGGGTTTTTTTTTTCTCTTATTTTTATTTTATGAATTTCTAAAATGTTTTTCTTTAAAGGAAGATCCATTTGTTAACAAAAGACTACGATATCTATTTGAGTGAAGACTTTTAAAGATGGTTATCACTGTTGGTGCCTTACCTCTCTTGTGGCTGGCCCTGAACTTTTTTCATATGAAGTTGTCATAAACCTCATTGCAAATCTGCAGACATCACAAATTTTTTTTTTGCAAGTTACAGTATTTTCTTAAGGGTGTAATAAACAAAGTAATGGCCCTCAAGAATTGAATGCATGGCAATGTTAAATACTAAGACAACATAGCTCTTCACAATAACAAATCCAAAATGTATTCAATGGCTACATGGTTGCCAAGTGAAAGAAAATTTCCTAAAAAGACATACTGCATTAATAGGAATGTTTCTCGAACGAGCATCACTGGGCAAGAGAGGACAGAGCTGACTATACTTTCTTAGAAGGCTGGCGTCTTTCAAAATCTGCAATAAGATGCTGCAGATGTTCTATTAGACGGTTGTGGCGAGCACCATCTTCTACGTGATGGTGTACTGGGGAGGCAGCATAAAGAAGAGACGCCTGGACAAACTGGTGAGGAAAGCAGGCACTATTGTAGGCACGGAGCTGGACAGTTTGACATCCGTGGCAGAGTGACAGGCGCTGAGCAGACTCCTGTCAATCATGGAGAATCCACTGCATCCACTGAACAGGATCATCTCCAGACAGAGGAGCAGCTTCAGTGACAGACTAAGGAGATCGTTCCTCCCCCACACTATGCGACTCTTCAGTTCCACCATTGGGGGTAAACGTTAACATTATACAAAGTTACTGTCTGTTATCATTCTTTAATTTAATATTGTTTATTATCAGTATGCTGCTGCTGGAGAATGTGAATTTCCCCTTGGGATTAATAAAGTATCTACCTATCTATCTATAGTGACTTTCATATCTATCTATCTATCTATCTATCTATCTATCTATCTATCTATCTATCTATCTATCTATCTATCTATCTATCTATCTATCTATCTATCTATCTATCTATCTCTGAACCACATACAAACGTTTTTTTCGAAATCTTCAAATGCAGCAGTTAGCATACTTTTGCAACCTTCTATTTTTGCTCGGTCTGTCATGAAAGTTGACAAGTGTCAATGGCGAAATTTCAAATTCACTGGCAACGTCTCTTATCTTTTTGCCGCAATCGAGAGCTGTAAAAATGTAAGTTGTTTTTCTAATATGAACTGTTATCGTTTTTTCGTGTCTGCCGTTTCTATAGGAGGGTGACAATGAGTTTAATTCCAATGGATGGTTTTCAAATGTTGGCAAGCAATAAGCAAAAGGTATCGCTGAAAACCACCGAAAACAAAAACAGCAAAAAAAAAAAAAAAAAAAAAAAAAATAGTACGTGGAAAGTTCGAAGAAATAATTTTTTTTTACAGTGTTTCTGTTTGGGGATCGTTGTGCACAGCTGAGCATTTCAAGGTCTTTTGGGCACTTCGTTGTAATGAAAGTATCTGCTGAATGTACTTCGTAGTAACGAGATTTCTATAGACTCTGTCATATGGGAAAGCTGTCGGGATCATAAGAATACTTCGTTGTAATGAAAATTTCGTTGTAAAGATATTCGTTGTAACGGAATTTTACCTGTATATATAAAATCCTAAGCCTAAAAGTGCAACGATGACATTTTAATTTCCCGTTTTTTGTCACACTTTAAATCGGGCTTATTTTAAAACCTACATATATATGTTTGGTATCATTCTTTTCAGAATTTATTGAACTTTAATGTGATGATGTTAGATTTTTAGATTCTTATTCCGTTTTTCCTCTCCTGAGACTGGACTTTGTGCCAAAAGATTTAACCACGCCCTGGGTGGGAAATAAAACACAAGCAGTAGGACAGCTGCTGTACAGGCTTTTAAATGTTCGAAGCGCCGTGTGAGATGCAGATCACATGACACGGCGGCAGCAGCAGCAAGCCAGCAGCTGATTGAGCAAAGAGGAGGTAAAAAACGTGTCTTTGTTTCCCATTGCATTACTGTTTAAGAGGGGGTTTCGGAGGAGCAACAGCATCTCCTTGGGGTGCATTCAGCCCACCTCTTCACAACACGAGCACCAGAGACACGAAGTGGTTGGCAAGCGAAGTGAGCAGGGGGAAACCTCGGAGTATATACTGTATATTTAAATGATTTGGATAGAAATATAAATAACAAGCTGGTTAAGTTTACAGGTGATACCAAACTAGGAGGACTGGCAGATAATTTCATATCCCTTGAATCATTACAGAGGGGCTTGGACACCATAGAGGTTTGGGCAGATATGTGGCAGGTGAAATCTAATGTCAGTAAATGTAAAGAATTATATGTAGGAAGTAAAAATGTGAGGTATGAATACACAATGAGAGGTCTGAAAAATCAACTTCATGGAAGATCGTCTGAAAATCGACTTTATGGAAGCATTTAGGAGTCATAGTGGACTCGAAACTATTAACTGCCAGGCAGTGTTCGGAAGCCATTGAGAAGGCTGCCAGAAGGTCAGGATATACAGTGCCTTAATATGTGGAGTACAAGTCACAGGAGGCTCTGCCCAAGTCTTTATAACACACTGGTGAGGCCTCATCTGGAGTCCTGTGTGCAGTTTGGGTCTCCAGGCTACTAAAAGGACATAACAAAGTCCACAGAACAGCGACTGGGCCGATTCAAGGGCTACAGGGGAAGAGTTATGAGGGAAGATTAAAAGAGCTGAGCCTTTACAGTTTACGGAAAAGAAGATGAAGAGGAGACCTGATGGATGTGTTTAAAATTATGAAGGGAATTAGTCCAGTGGATTGAGACTATGACTTTAAAATTAGTTCATCAAGAACACGGGGACACAGTTGGAAACTTGTTAAGGGTAAATTTCACACAAACATTAAGAAGTTTTTCTTCACAAAGAGAACCACAGACACATGGAATAAGTGACCAAGTGGTGTGGTAGACAGTAGGACTTTAAAGACTTTCAAAACTCGATTTGATGTTATTTTGGAGGAATTAAGTGGATAGGACTGGCAAGCTTTGTTGGAGCGAATAGCCTGCTCTCCATCTAGACTGTTTAATGTTCTAATTAAGAAACCATACAATAACCCCCAATTCCTAAACCTGCCTTTTCCAACATATATGAGCACAGCGACTAGAATCAAGTTTGACAACATTAAATACAAGGCAGAATTCAGCTCTAGAAGAGGCAGCAGTCCACTACAGGTTACATTTGCTCACAACAGGGGAGCTTACATTAGCAGATTAATGTAGGGTTCAAACCTCAGGGTAACAATCTGAAGTACTTGAAGAAATCCCACACAAGGATAGGGAAGATCGTGTGAATTTCAGAAAGATGTCATCCTGGCCAGGATTCAGATTCAGGTGTCTGAGATTATGGGGCTACATTATAACGGCTGTGCTATTGTGAGCGAGGTAAGGTATCCTACATACTGTAAATGACACTGTTCAGGTCACTGACACTAAAGGATGCATCACCACCCTTTTAAGGTCTCAGCGGTGCAAGTAATCTCAGCGAAGTGCTGAATTGGGCCCTCAAAATCCTTTTATTAAAAATTCTTTTATTATTTTCTTATCCAGCAAGAAAAGAACATGTTAGAATAGACAGACAGACAGACAGACAGACAGACAGATAGATAGATAGATAGATAGATAGATAGATAGATAGATAGATAGATAGATAGATAGATAGATAGATAGATACATACAGTGGTGTGAAAAACTATTTGCCCCCTTCCTGATTTCTTATTCTTTTGCATGTTTGTCACACAAAATGTTTCTGATCATCAAACACATTTAACCATTAGTCAAATATAACACAAGTAAACACAAAATGCAGTTTGTAAATGGTGGTTTTTATTATTTAGGGAGAAAAAAAAATCCAAACCTACAGGGCCCTGTGTGAAAAAGTAATTGCCCCCTGAACCTAATAACTGGTTGGGCCATCCTTAGCAGTAATAACTGCAATCAAGCGTTTGCGATAACTTGCAATGAGTCTTTTACAGCGCTCTGGAGGAATTTTGGCCCACTCATCTTTGCAAAATTGTTGTAATTCAGCTTTATTTGAGGGTTTTCTAGCATGAACCGCCTTTTTAAGGTCATGCCATAGCATCTCAATTGGATTCAGGTCAGGACTTTGACTAGGCCACTCCAAAGTCTTCATTTTGTTTTTCTTCAGCCATTCAGAGGTGGATTTGCTGGTGTGTTTTGGGTCATTGTCCTGTTGCAGCACCCAAGATCGCTTCAGCTTGAGTTGACGAACAGATGGCCGGACATTCTCCTTCAGGATTTTTTGGTAGACAGTAGAATTCATGGTTCCATCTATCACAGCAAGCCTTCCAGGTCCTGAAGCAGCAAAACAACCCCAGACCATCACACTACCACCACCATATTTTACTGTTGGTATGATGTTCTTTTTCTGAAATGCTGTGTTCCTTTTACGCCAGATGTAACGGGACATTTGCCTTCCAAACAGTTCAACTTTTGACTCATCAGTCCACAAGGTATTTTCCCAAAAGTCTTGGCAATCATTGAGATGTTTCTTAGCAAAATTGAGACGAGCCCTAATGTTCTTTTTGCTTAACAGTGGTTTGCGTCTTGGAAATCTGCCATGCAGGCCGTTTTTGCCCAGTCTCTTTCTTATGGTGGAGTCGTGAACACTGACCTTAATTGAGGCAAGTGAGGCCTGCAGTTCTTTAGACGTTGTCCTGGGGTCTTTTGTGACCTCTCGGATGAGTCGTCTCTGCGCTCTTGGGGTAATTTTGGTCGGCCGGCCACTCCTGGGAAGGTTCACCACTGTTCCATGTTTTTGCCATTTGTGGATAATGGCTCTCACTGTGGTTCGCTGGAGTCCCAAAGCTTTAGAAATGGCTTTATAACCTTTACCAGAGTGATAGATCTCAATTACTTCTGTTCTCATTTGTTCCTGAATTTCTTTGGATCTTGGCATGATGTCTAGCTTTTGGTCTACTTCTCTGTGTCAGGCAGCTCCTATTTAAGTGATTTCTTGATTGAAACAGGTGTGGCAGTAATCAGGCCTGGGGGTGGCTACGGAAATTGAACTCAGGTGTGATACACCACAGTTAAGTTATTTTTTAACAAGGGGGCAATTACTTTTTCACACAGGGCCATGTAGGTTTGGATTTTTTTTCTCCCTAAATAATAAAAACCATCATTTAAAAACTGCATTTCGTGTTTACTTGTGTTATATTTGACTAATGGTTAAATGTGTTTGATGATCAGAAACATTTTGTGTGACAAACATGCAAAAGAATAAGAAATCAGGAAGGGGGCAAATAGTTTTTCACACCACTGTAGATAGATAGATAGATAGATAGGAAAGGCACTATATAATTAATAGATAGATATTTTTAAAAACAAATTTTATTGACAAAAACATCATTCAACTATACAACAACTCACACATTATATTGTTATATTATTACACATTATATTCATAAATACATTTTTATGTTAAATATTTTTGGAAACACAATTGAACCCACAAACTTCCCTAAAAACAAACCGCAGTTCTTCATTAATACAGTCACATAATATACTATTCACAAACCATATGGTTTTAAACTTGTCAAGATTCTTTGTGTATTTGTAAAAATTAAAATCTATCAAAATGCGGCTAATGCACATATTTTAAAAACTACAATTGCATCTTGCTAACCACTCCCTACAATTTCATATTTTCTGGTTTTCCAAATAGCTAATTTATTTTGCCCCGTAATAACATTTGCCAAATTTACATTGTCTACGTTTCTTTTTGTTATTTTAATTTTTTTTATTTTAGATAGATAGATATGAAAGGCACTATATAATAGATAGATAGATAGATAGGAAAGGCACTATATGATTGATAGATAGGAAGGAAAGGCACTATATAATAGATAAGATAGACAGAAAGGGGGCGGCACGGTGGCGCAGTGGGTAGCGCTGCTGCTTCGCAGTTAGGAGACCTGAGTTCGCTTTCCAGGTCCTCCCTGAGTGGAGTTTGCATGTTCTCCCCGTGTCTGCGTGGGTTTCCTCCGGACGCTCCGGTTTCCTCCCACAGTCCAAAGACATGCAGGTTAGGTGCATTGGCGATTCTAAATTCTCCCTAGTGCGTGCTTGGTGTGTGGGTGTGTGTGTGCCCTGAGGTGGGCTGGCACCCTGCCCGGGGGTTTGTTTCCTGCCATGCGCCCTGTGTTGGCTGGGATTGGCTCCAGCAGATCCCCGTGACCATGTAGTTAGCATATAGCGGGTTGGACAATGGATGGATGGATGGATAGATAGATAGATGGATAGATAGATATTGTTAGACAAATAGTACAAAACTGCTTCTTTTAGTTAAGCTTTGTTCAGATAAATATATTACAGAAGAAATTAAACTGTATGGAAAAGATACAGGAATTCATTTTATTTTCTTTAATGCTATATTTATTATGGACAAATGTTTTCTCTACATACTTTGTTTTGTATTTTAATGGAAATGTTATTTCTTTTATCATTTTAAGGTCGCTGAACAATCTGCCCACAGAATTTCATTTACAAAATGAACATTTAACACTTGTAGTCTGCAGTTTAATTATATTAAACATAAATAAAAAATTAATACTTTAATATAGAACATACAACTATTCCACGTCTAGTTTTGCAGAGGCATAGTGAAAACATTTTTTTAAAGAGAAAAAAAATTGAAAATGGAATCATTATTGGAATCGGCTGATCCATCGACCTGATATCAGTGATTGGTTTTGGCCCTAAAAATCCTGATCAGAACATCCTTCCCTTGTCACAGTAGTCATGACCAGTGCAGGCAATGTGCAGCAGTGTAGATTACAGGCGTTTAAAAGAGACTTTTCTTGAGCATGCATATGACATTTTATCAAGACTTTTAATGAACAAGTCTTTAATAGATACAACAGGATAGTTTGACGTGGATTCATCTTTCAGGATTATTAATAAACATAAACCCCAGATGGCAATTGGTGCATAAAAGATGTCAATGTCATCCAAAATCAATAACCAATTAAAAAGGCATCCTTAAAGAAACAGATTGAACCCATTTTTAATTTACCAATCAGCTGCATTATTCCCAAATTTTGAAATTCCTTCTTTGATGAACCTAAAAAAACATAAAAGAAAGTAAAACACTTACCTGGACAGGCCCAATACTTTTGTTTCTTCCTCCTGGCATGCCATCTTCCCTGATTGCTGTAATAAAAAAAATAAATAAAAAATGAATTATAATTAAAAAGGTACTGTAAGTATCAGATTAAAAAGACGTGTTTTACTAAAACACCACCTCAGGAGATCCTGAAGAAGACTTTAGCTGCTCGATCAAATATAGATCTAATACCAGACTCTAAACTAATCCAAAGTAACATCAGGAATAAAAATGGGGATATTATTTATTCCAGTTTAGCCATCGTCAAAAGTCACCAGAACTCTTCATTGTTACTACAAACGTGTCACCAAGAGAAGGAAAGCAAAGAACATTGGCCAGTTCAGTTACACTTGGAAACCAATCAAAAAAATCAATCGATCAATCTCTCTACCTATCACCTTGGAGTTTGTGGGAAGGGGAAGACATCACACCTGGGAAGCATATGAGGAGAAGGTGGACGGCCGGACAGTTAATGCTTGAGGCCATATTAGTCCATAGGAACAATCAGATGGCCTAAAGATAAAGTCCTATCTAAAGCATGTTGAGGATTCTCATTCTTGATTTTTCTAAAATAGCATCAGCATGACAGTCACCTCAGGAGCTAAAGGAGCCACAGATTAATAGATTTATCCATATCTACATAGTTTACAGCATTAAACAAGTTACATTTAGAAAACAATACCAGGAATGCATTTTAAGAAAATATATGCCAATTTATTTTTAGGTTTCCATACATTTTTGGAACCCATTTTTTACTTCACAAATAATGGTCAAGTATGGACACATAAGAGGGAATTTGACTCCAGTTTTTTTGATGACTCTGCATGACAGACACACACTTTATAATATTAGAATAATCTGGACGAGAACAGGCCATTCAGTTCAACAAAGCTTGCCGGTCCTATCCTCTTCCAAAAGAGCATCGAGTGTTCAAAATTGAATTTTGAAGGTCCCTAAAGTCCTGCTGTCTACCCCACTACTTTGTAACGTATTCCAAGTGTCTACGGTTCTCTGTGTGAAGAAAAACTTTGTAATGTTAAGTTTCCGACTGTGTCCCCGTGCTCTTGAAAAACTCATAGTCTCGATCCACTGGACTAATTCCCTTCATAATTCTGAACACAGATTCTTATGCTTAAACTCTTTTCATAACTCATCCCCTGTAGCCCTGAATCAGCCCAGTTGTTCTTCTCTGGACCTTTTCTTGTGCTGTTATGTCCTTTTTGTAGCCTGGAGACCAAAACGTCACCCAGTCCTCCAGATGAGGCCTCACCAGTGCATTATATAGGCTTGAGCAGAACCTCCTGTGTCTTGTACTCCACACATCAAGGCGCTATATAACCTGACATTCTGTTAGCCTTCTTAATGGCTTCTGAACACTGATGGGAAGTCGATAGCTTAGAGTCCACTACAACTCCTAAGTCCTTCTCATAGGTGTGCTTCTGATTTTCAGACTACCCACTGTGTATTCAAGCTTCACATTTTTATGTTATATGTGTGGTACTTTACATTTACTGACATTAAATTGCTTCCCCTGTAGCCCCCCGTAATTAACCAAGTTGCTCTTCTCTGGACCTTTTCTAGTGCTGCTATGTCCTTTTTGTAGCCTGGAGACACAAACTGCACACAGGACACCAGATGAGGCCTCACCAGTGCATTATATAGACTTGAGCAGAACCTCCTGTGACTTGTACTCCACACATCAAGGCGCTATATAACCTGACAGTCTGTTAGCCTTCTTAATGGCTTCTGAACACTGTCTGACAGTTGATCGTGTCAAGTCCACTACGACTCCTAAATCCTTCTCATAGGTGTGCTTTCGATTTTCAGACTACCCATTGTGTATTCAAAAATCATATTTTTATGTCATATGTGTGGTACTTTACATTTACTGACATTAAATTGCTTCCCCTGTAGCCCCCCGTAATTAACCAAGTTGCTCTTCTCTGGACCTTTTCTAGCACTGTTATGTCCTTTTTGTAGCCTGGAGACCCAAACTGCACCCAGGACTCCAGATGAGGCCTCACCAGTTGTGTTATAAAGACTTGAGCAGAACCTCCTGTGACTTGTACTCCACACATCAAGGCGCTATATAACCTGACATTCTGTTAGCCTTCTTAATGGCTTCTGAACACTGTCTGAATGTTGAGTGTCAAGTCCACTACGACTCCTTGATCCTTCTCATAACGTGGACTTTCAATTGATTGACATAATTGATCAGTAAACACGTGAGACACAGAATGTAGACAAATGCACACAACACACAGTGCAAGGCAGTGCAGGAAATGCTCAAATAACTACACATTATTAACTCTACGTAGGAATATTGCGAGATATCGTGTGGGGGGTCATACACAGCAAGAACAGCCAAATAAACCATTAACTACATCTGTTTATCTTGGCGTCTGGCAAATGGGAGGAGTTCAAAAAAGGGCGTGGCCTGGATGTGAGGGTCCAGTGATGATTTTTCCTGCATGCTACAAGCTTGGGTCCATTTAAGACCAGGGGTTGTCAATCACAGTCCTGGAGGGTCGCAGGGTTTTGTTCTAACCCGGTTGTTTAATTCTTGCCACTAATTTCATTTCATGGCTTGTTTGTGCTTTAACTCTGCTATGTCAGCTCATTCTCATGTCTTAGATTTTCTTCCCCTTTCTAAGGATTTGAAGGCTACAATGGAGGAGTAATTCTCAGCCCTTCACTTTTTTCTCTTCACTTTCCTTCCAAGTATTTAACTAAACCCAATAGTGCACAATAAATACACACAGAGGTGTAAATGGTAACAAGCTAAATGGAGAAATGCTGCTCTCTTTTGTCATTTGCATGTTATTGCTGATTGGGAGCCATTAAAAACTGAGAATACAGCTGTTTGAGACTAAAACAAGCAATAAGGGTTCAAAATCTTAAAGAGCGAGACCACTAAAGTGAGGCAGAAGTGTCACTTGAGCAATAAGGGCTTCTTATTAAGCAATTGGGTGGGAGCAAAAATGACAGCCACTGCGGCCCTCCAGGACCCCGATTTAAGAGAGAAACAGGAGCCAACCACACAAAGGGGTGCAGGTTCCCCCACTTGACGAACACACGGACATCAAGTCATCGCAGCATCTCCACTGAGCCTAACGTGTGCCATGCTGACGGGAGACGAAGGAGCCAAGTGAGAACATCCGCGTTCATAGTGTCACATACACTTACTTCACATGATCAGCTGCAAGGATTATAAATAAGTCTTATTTCATTCAGAAGCTTCCAAATTTTGCATAAAATGCTTTTTTATTTATAAATCACATATTGTATAAATTAACATATTTTAAACATTTTGACTCCAAAGTCGTTCCATGCTGAAGTTTTTAGATTGCTAGTACTTGACTCCCCTTAGAGCAAGCACAATGACAAATGTCACAGGAGAAACAAAGCCATTAGCTCATATGATCGTAATTGTCACATGTAGAGTACAGTGGAAAAAAAAAAATCTTACTTGCATGTACCAATAAACATATAAACATTTTACCACTCTCCATTTTAAATTAGATTAGATAAATTTTATTAATTCCAAAGGGAAATTTTGATGCATATAGCAGCAGGACAAATAATAAAGCCAATTGATCAATCAATCAATCAATAAAATAATAAATACATAAATGTATATTGTGCGGAAATTTCAAAATGAACATAAACAGTATATCAGGAGGAAGCACTGAATTGCCTTAGAGTAGCATCTCATTTTGCTACTATTATTATTATTTTTCCACAACAGCTTCCAGGGTGACCAAGTGTTCCTGTTGGTATCAAATAGAAATAAATATGCATGGATTAAGCCTTTAAGCTTTTTATTTACTTTGTTTTTGTTAAACAGATCCTCTTCACTGCTCTAAATTTGGAATTCTCTCTGCAAAAACCAGCTGTGCTATCACATTTGACCACAAGATGGCAATCTACTGCTGTAAATTACGACAACAAAGGGCAGCAGACCCCCAGCGACCCTGTAGTTAGGATATAGCGGGTTGGATAACAAAACCCCCATCAAATCTTCAGAGGGTTTGCAGCCAAACAGTGATTGAATATTTTTGTTCTAAAAATGGCTTATTATATTGATTATTCCAAAATCAGCTAGGTAGATATGATAAACAACATATAACTCTGTATGTGGAATTAAGACAATTATAATATGTGCAATAAAGGGCTGAAAAACCTGCTCAGTCGTTCATGCCAGTGCCACAGTATGTGTGCGTTCCATACATTTCTATTAGGTTTTGCTTCATTATTATTTTTTCACCAGATGTTCTTATTTTTCCTGCTATGACATAACAACATGTTGGAGGTTATTTAGTGACTCAAAACCATCCCGGCCTACTCCAGTCTGGGCCAGTGTGTGAATAGGGCCTGCAATGCACTGACAGATCATCCAAGGTTGTGATCAGTTCTGTAAGGACAGGAGGAGACCTTCTGAAAAATGACATGTGTTACGTTAGTTTGAGCACATAAACTACATAAAGCATTGCCTCCAAAATATAAAACATTTCAGAGGTTTTGGCAAATTACAACTGATGAGCTACAGTCAGTGTAGAAAAATGGTCAGTTACTTGATTACCGAGAAAAAGTCCAGCAGCAAATTAACTGCCAAGAAAAAACAAATTTGGTTTGTAGCTGTTTCCAATAAACCATCCATTATTTTGGATAAGCGGAAGAGAATGGATGGATGGATTATTTTATACTAGTCATTTAGCCCGGTACAATAACGGGCGCTAGAACAGTAGTGCATAAACATTAGTAGGAACAGTCTATATTAAATGGCAAGGGACTTTGACCTCATTCTTTTTGTTGGTTGTATTTTTCTTTCTTTCAGCCTTTCTTTTGTTGATGTTTACTTGCTGAGCTGACCGTTCTTCGTGGGCTGCCGCCGTGTATTGTGTGTCTTTAATTTTCTGTGACAGTAATACTGTCTTGTATGGCTCTATTCAATAAGGGCGCGTAGATAATTTAGTTCAAATGGCTCTGGAATATGTGAAGAGCAACAGGTGCAGATCTTTATTTACGCGCGCCTTTATTCGCTGCGCCCAATTGAGGTCGTCCTTTTGAGGCTCGCCTTTTTGTGCGCGCCCTTATTGAAGGATACCGTCTTGTACGTCCGTAATATACCTTTAATTTTCTCTGGCGGTAATACAGGCGTGTGCGTCGGTAATATGCCTTTAATCTCCTCTGACAGTAATACTGGCTTGTATGTGGCTGTAATATGTGTCACTGTATTGTGTACCTTTAATTTCCTCTCGCAGTAATGCTGGTTTGTATTTCCGTAAAACGCCTCAAACTTTCTCTGACAGTAATATCGCGCATAGCACCGTGCCCCGCGCATGCGCACTTCACCAGAAGACACCCACACACGGACACCTGAACGCACAGAGGGATTTTATATATATATAGATAGTGCCTACCCAAAAGCAACATTACACCTTTCCATTTCCCCAACCTTCTTATCCTGGACTGGGCCATGAAGAAGCTGGAGCCTAACCCAGCAAGCATTGTGTGCAAGGCGGGAACAATCCCTGGACGGGATGGATGTGCCAGTCCATCACATGGTGGACAATGTCCCCCAAACTGGAGACAATTTATCCATCACAATACTTTGAAAATAAGCAGGTTTATGCGGGAGCTCAATTAGGTCAGGGTTCCTGGAGGTTTTTATGCCAATCCAATTTCTTAACTTAAAATACTTACTGATCAAGCAACAATAACATTCTTCATTTAAGTGGTCTCGCTTTCTTAAGTTTTTTAAGCCATAATTGCTTATTTTAGTCTTAAGCAGCTGCATTCCCTGTTTTTAATGGTTCCTCATCAGCAATAAGATACATGTGACAATGAAACCAAAAGTTCTCCATTTTGATTGTTTCCATTTACACACAAAATATTTGGAAAGGAAATTGAAGGGAAAAAAGTGAAGGACTGAGAAATAGTCATCTGCGTCAGGTTTACAATCCTCTTTAATAAAATCCCTGTGTGCGTCCATGTGTCCATGTCTTCTGGTGAAGTGCGCATGCGCAGGGCACGGAGCAATGCTTCAAAGGCCGCCTGACGCGTCACACATGACAGAGAGGGCGGGACCTATAAAATATCGCGCGGCAGATCCAATCAGATTTTGGTAAGTGAGGTAAGACCTAAAACAGAAACACGAAAAATCCAATCGGGTACTGAGACCAGCTTCCCCATTGCTGTGCAAGTGTTCACTCTGAGGATGTCAGATTTTCCATTAAGAAGCTTGGCACGGTAAAGTGTAAAGTAAAAGTAGATTTATTTTCGTGCACATTACTGCAACATCAGTTGCTGGGGAGAATCTGCTGATTGCCAACTGTTGTCACAGAAAATTAAACGCATATTACGGACAGCAAAGCCAGTATTACTGTCGGAGAAAATTACAGGTTTAGGTTTGAATACACAATGGGCGGTTGGAAAATCGAGAGCCCACCTTATGAGAAGGATTTAGGAGTCATAGTGGACTCTAAGCTATCGACTGTCAGGCAGTGGTCAGAAGCCATTAAGAAGGCTAACAGAATGTCAGGTTATATAGCGCCTTGATGCGTGGAGTACAAGTCACAGGAGGTTCTGCTCAAGTCTTTATAACACACTGGTGAGGACTCATCTGGAATACTGGGTGACGTTTGGGTCTCCAGGCTACAAAAAGGACATAGCAGCACTGGAGAAGGTCCATAGAAGAGCGACCAGGCTGATTCCAGGGCTACAGGGGATGAGTTATGAGGAAAGATTAAAAGAGCTGAGCCTTTACAGTTTAAGTACAAGAAGATTAAGAGGTGACATGATTGAAGTGTTTAAAATTATGAAGGGAATTAGTCCAGTGGATCAAGACGGTTATTTTAAAATGAGTTCATCAAGAATACAGGGACACAGTTGGAAACTTGTTAAGGATTAATTTCGCACAAACATTAGGAAGTTTTTCTTTACACAAAGAACAATAGACACTTGGAATAAGCGACCAAATAGTGTGGTTGACAGTAAGATGTTGGGGACTTTCAAAGCTCGACTTGATGTTTTTTTGGAAGAAATAAGTGGATAGGACTGGCGAGCTTTGTTGGGCTGAATGGCCTGTTCTCGTCCAGAGTGTTCTAATGTTCTATAACAAGCTTGACTTGGTGGCGATTAAAGCACATGTACTGTGCAAGGCATGTATGGGGTCCACTGAGAAAAGAAGAGCGTTCATGGCTCACCCTGCTCTGCATGTCCTGGAGTCCTGTGCAGACTGGGCAAGGTCGGGGGGGGAACGTGGTCACTGATTACAACTGCAAGAAGGTACGCGAATGAATATGAATGATATGAATAATGTTGCATCTGTGACACAATGTTTTCCGAAATGTACTATAAGGTCATAAAATGAATAATTCCAAACATCATATATACCTATGTCTCTGTTTATTTGTCAGTGTAGCTTTGACATCATGGGCCATAAGGCGCATACTAATTCAGCGTAAGCAGGAACACTCGATAAAATGGAATAAAACAAATCAAGTGACGGTGAGATACGAAGAAGGCAGATTCGCCAGCGTTTTGTGTGTCAGCTTTTAGATAGATAGATAGATAGATAGATAAATAGATACTTTATTAATCCCAATGGGAAATTCACATTCTTCAGCAGCAGCATACTGATACAATAAATAATATTAAATTAAAGAATGATAATAATACAGGTGAAAAACAGACAATAACTTTGTATAATGTTAATTGTTAACGTTTACCCCCCCCGGATGGAATTAAAGAGTCGCATAGTTTGGGGGAGGAACGATCTCCTCAATCTGTCAGTGGAGCAGGACGGTGACAGCAGTCTGTCGCTGAAGCTGCTCTTCTGTCTGGAGATGACATTATTTAGTGGATGCAGTGGATTCTCCATAATTGATAGGAGCCTGCTGAGCGCCCATCGCTCTAACACAGATGTCAAACTGTCCAGCCCCATGCCAACAATAGAGCCTGCCTTCCTCACCAGTTTGTCTAGATGTGAGGCGTCTTTCCTCTTAATGCTGCCTCCCCAACACACCACTGCGTAGAAGAGGGCGCTCGCCACAACTGTCTGATAGAACATCTGCAGCATCTTATTGCAGATGTTGAAGGACGCCAGCCTTCTAAGGTAGTATAACCGGCTCTGTCCTTTCTTGCACAGAGCATCAGTATCGGCAGTCCAGTCTAATTTATCATCCAGCTGCACTCCCAGATATTTATAGGTCTGCACCATCTGCACACAGTCACCTTTGATGATCACTGGGTCTATGAGGGGTCTGGGCCTCCTAAAATCCACCACCAGCTCCTTGGTTTTGCTGGTGTTCAGGTGTAGGTGGTTTGAGTCAAACCATTTAACAAAGTCATTGATTAGGTCCCTATACTCCTCCTCCTCCCCACTCCTGATGCAGCCCACGATAGCAGTGTCATCAGCGAACTTTTGCACATGGCAGGACTCCGAGTTATATTGGAAGTCCGATGTATATAGGCTGAACAGGACCGGAGAAAGTACAGTCCCCTGCGGCGCTCCTGTGCTGTTGACCACAATGTCAGACGTGCAGTTCCCAAGACGCACATACTGAGGTCTGTCTGTAAGATAGTCCACGATCCATGCCACTAGGTATGAATCTAATCCCATCTCTGTCAGCTTGTCCCTAAGGAGCAGAGGTTGGATTGTGTTGAAGGCGCTAGAGAAGTCTAGAAACATAATTCTTACAGCACCACTGCCTCTGTCCAAGTGGGAGAGGGATCGGTGTAGCATATAGATGATGGCATCCTCTGCTCCCACCTTCTCCTGATATGCAAACTGCAGAGGGTCAAGGGCGTGCTGAACCTGTGGCCTAAGGTGGTGAAGCAGCAGCCTCTCCATGGTCTTCATCACATGTGATGTCAGAGCAACAGGCCGAAAGTCATTCAGCTCACTAGGACGTGATACCTTTGGGACTGGGGTGATACAAGATGTTTTCCAAAGCCTTGGGACTCTCCCCCTGTTCCAGGCTCAGGTTGAAGATGCGCTGTAGAGGACCCCCCAGCTCCGATGCACAGACCTTCAGCAGTCGTGGCGATACTCCATCTGGACCTGCTGCTTTGCTGGCATGAAGTCTCCTCAGCTCTCTGCTCACTTGCGCTGTTGTAATTATGGGTGGGGATGTCTCTCCTATGCTGGTATCAGCAGAAGGATCACAGATCACAGAATTTTCACTTCAATTGTCTCAAAACACCACTCACATCTACAGTTATTCCCAGTTTCAGATAAAAAGTAACAGCGTCAGATCCCTGGGGGGCGGTAGTATGTATCGTGACTGAGAGAATAAAAGTGAAAAAAAAAAGGTAACTTTTTACAAGTACTATAGATGTACAGTGGCTGTTACAGACACAAACCAAATGTATGTGTTTACTGTATACAGTAATCCCTCGCTATATCGCGCTTCGCCTTTCGCGGCTTCACTCTATCGCGGATTTTATATGTAAGCATATTTAAATATATATCGCGGATTTTTTGCTGGTTCGCGGATTTTTGCGGACAATGGGTCTTTTAATTTCTGGTACATGCTTCCTCAGTTGGTTTGCCCAGTTGATTTCATACAAGGGACACTATTGGCAGATGGCTGAGAAGCTACCCAACTTACTTTTCTCTCTCTCTTTTGCGCTGACTTTCTCTGATCCTGACGTAGGGGGTGTGAGCAGGGGGGCTGTTCGCACACCTAGACGATACGGACGCTTGTCTAAAAATGCTGAAAGATTATCTTCATGTTGCTACCTTCTGTGCAGCTGCTTCCTGAAGCGACATGCTGCACGGTGCTTCGCATACTTAAAAGCTCGAAGGGCACGTATTGATTTTTGATTGAAAAACAAACTCCATCTCTCTCTCTCTGCTCCTGACGGAGGGGGTGTGAGCTGCCGCCTTCAACAGCTTTGTGCCGCGGTGCTTCACATACTTAAAAGCCAAACAGCCCTATTGATTTGTTTGCTTTCCTATCCCTTTCTGACATGCTCTGCTCCTGACGCGCACTCCTTTGAAGAGGAAGATATGTTTGCATTCTTTTACTTGTGAGACTGAACTGTCATCTCTGTCTTGTCATGGAGCACAGTTTAAACTTTTGAAAAAGAGACAAATGTTTGTTTGCAGTGTTTGAATAACGTTCCTGTCTCTCTACAACCTCCTGTGTTTCTGCGCAAATCTGTGACCCAAGCATGACAATATAAAAATAACCATATAAACATATGGTTTCTACTTCGAGGATTTTCTTATTTCGCGGGTGGCTCTGGAACGCAACCCCCGCAATGGAGGAGGGATTACGCAACCCCCGCGATGGAGGAGGGATTACTGTAATATTAACAATAAGAGCAGCTCACTACTGAAAACGGTAAATATAGGAGGCAGTCAGGATCGAACCGGGGACTCTCCATTATAAGTCAGCAATTCCTACCGCTGCGCCACGGAAGCTGTTGTATTGTCCTTGAACCTTTTGTGAAAGTGTTTATTTGATCTTTAGACTTCAAGCTTGACACAGTATAGAGTTAATGTCTACATTTTGTCATTTATTACTAAAATATGAAAAACGTTTCTGTTTCAACGATATATTTTTTGGTTAAGTTAAATGCACTTTTTTTGTTTAAAGACTACGTGCACTTTAGTTTGTATTGTTTAATGTATTTCTTTTTTATTGTGATGGTCACACTAATCTAAAAACATCTGATTATTTTCAAATTCAAATGTTTCACTGGTTGTTATTTTAATTTGATTATTATTCATTTTAATCGTGTTAATCCAGACACATCAGGGTGACATTCACAGGTGGACAGACGTGAGCAGATGAGGTAAGACATGCACTGGAGCCCAGAACAGGATGTGCAACCACAAGTCGCAGGCTTCAAAACAGTCATCCAGCCATCCATTATCCTAACTACAGGGTCATGGGGGTCTGCTGGAGCCAATTCCAGCCAACACAGGGCGCAAGGCAGGAACAAACCCCGGGCAGGGCACCAGCCCACTGCAGGGTACACACACCCACACACTAGGGACAATTTAGAATCATCAATGCACCTAACCTGCATGTCTTTGGACTGTGGGAGGAAACCCACGCAGACACGGGGAGAACATGCAAACTCCACGCAGGGAGGTCCCGGGAAGTGAACCAGAGTCTACTTACTGCGAGGCGGCAGCGCTACTTGTATGAAAATGTGCTACAGAAATAAATGTTGTGGTTGTCCTTTAGTGTAATTACACCCTATGCCCACAGTAAATCAGCCTTTATTTTGTGCTGGGTCAAGAGGATGGTCTGGGCGCACTTCACAAAAGGACACAGTATTACAATTCAAACTAAATCCAACAGAGCAGGACATGAAAGGAACAAGCACAGAGCACAGGGCACACACACACACCCACACACACACCAAGCACACACCAGGGACAATTTAGAATCATCAATGCACCTAATCTGCATGTCTTTGGACTGTGGGAGAACATGCAAACTCCACGCAGGGAGGACCCGGGAAGCGAACCCGAATCTACTTACTGCGAGGCGGCAGCAACGCTACCCACTGCGCCACCGTGCCGCCCTCAAAATAGTCAGGCATGAAATAATCGTGACTAATCGAAAAAAAAAAAAAAAAAAAAAAATCGAATGATTAGTCGACTACTAAAATAATCATTAGTTGCAGCCCTACTTTACATAGCACACTCCACCTCACTAACCCATCAAAAAAATATTCAATCAAGCTTTACTGTATACAGAATTCAAAATCCACTAAACAAAGACATCACAAGAATTACCCTTTTATTTTTAATAGCTCCTTTCATAGTAAGCGGCATCACAAAGCTCCGTACTACTACACTCAAGTCAATTGTATCATTTGTCATTTTTACTAACACAAAGCACTGTACAGAATGAACAAGAAAAAGTATTAGTGGTATAGGACGCTATCAATAAAGAAATCAAGTGAGCAATATTACAAGTGATCGTTACTCTGTGTAGTGCTTTTCATTGTAGGCACCGTTACAAAGCACAGCGCAGAGAATGCAACGCTGCATACGTCGACTAAAAACAATAGGAGGGCCAGGGGGTCAAATAATATTAGAATTATTTCATAGAAGGGCTTTTTATGTTCAAACCCTATCAAAATCCTATACAGATACTAGCAATAATGTTACACTTGTATGCTGAGCCTTTCGTGAGCAGCACTATAAAGAGTTTTTGTGCAAAGGATTACGTTTCCTGTCCTTTTATTTTAAGCCTTTTCCTGTGGATCACATCATGAAGAATACGATATCAGAACACATCTCATCATATTATACAATAACACACCGTACCAGAACATTCTCAGACTTAATCCACTTTGGTCACTGGGGTTGGAGGACACAAGACGGGGCGCAGCACTGGGGGGAGCTGCAGTCCATTAAAGGGCCCATTTGTGCAAACATCAGCACTCACAGAGACCAAATGTAGAGTCACCACTTAACCTAACCTGCACATCTTTGAGAATAATAATAATAATAATAGTTCTTTTTATGTATATATCGATTTTTCTCACTACTCAAAGCACTTTAGTGAGTGGGGAGCCACTTCAAACACCACTTATACGTAGCATCCACCTGGCAGATGTGGCGGCAGCCATTTGTGCGCCAGTATGCTTACCACACATTAGCTGTTAGGTGATGAAGTGGTGAGAGACAGTTAGCCAATTAGAGATAGGGGATGAATTAGGGGGCCAAATTGACTCCAGGGGTCCACGGCTCTAGTCCTGGAGGACCCCAGGGGCTGCAGGTTTTCCTTCTAACCCTTTTCTTTAATTAGTGACCCCATTTTTTTTTTTTTTTGCTCAGGTCCCCAAAACATGTTACCAGTGCTCTTAGAAAAGAGGAAATTAACAATTTAGGAAATGTCTGCTTATTGCACAATGAGAGCAGCAACAAAGCCATGGAAGTAAAGAACAAGTTTAATTAACAACGAGAATCACCGCCTAATTAAGCAACTGGTTGGAGTTTGAGGCCCTGACGGTTGGCTCACTCACTTCATATCTCATTTCTCTATTGGTGCCATTTAAGGAAAGAAGTGAAGCCATTCAGAGGAACGATGAAGAAATTCAGGGGAACAAATCTTAAAAAACAAGTCAATTAGAATGAATTCAAAAGTTAATAAGCAGCAAAAACAGCTCACAAATTAAGATAATATCTATATAAAAAAATACTTTGTAAAAACCACGCTTATATTAAGTTAAAACATGAACTAAAAAGTAAAAAAATAAGTCTGTCATACATCACTCATAAAAACGTGGGCGCTTTTGCTAAAATTTTATTGATTGATGAAAAGTGCACTATGCTTTTATTTTACGAGTGATGCACAAAATGGGACCGCTTTACTACAGATATGCTTAAGTAGTTAAATGACATTTCCCCAGACGCACCCACCCACCATGATATGTCATCCATCCAGATATCGGACGGAACAGAAACTGATTGCCATTCTTGGATTTCCGATTCACGGGCTTACTAGTAATAATAATAAAATGGGTTAGAATGAAAACCTGCAGCCTCTGGGGCCCTCCAGGACCGGAGTTGGGGACCCCTGGACTAGGCCATGGTGGGCCAGGACATCAGGATACACTCTACTCAGGAAGCCCAGGGATCTTTTATGACCAGAAAGTGTCAGGACCTCAGTTTTACATCTCATCCAAAGGACGGCGCGGTTTTTACAGCACAGTGTCCTCGTCACTGCGGCACTGGGATCCACATTCAGACCAAAGGGTATGCGACTCCTGCTGGCCTCACCAACACCTCTTCCAGTTAGACAGCAACCCAAGCTTTTCCTAGATGGTCTCCCTTCCAAGTACTGGCCGGGCCTGAACACACTAAGCTTCAGGTGGATGACCTCTTCTGAAGTGCATATGGTATGAAGAGAGTGTGCAGATTACAGATGTGGACAAATTTATCGGTCCCATTATGGCTCATTGAGTAAAGTGCTGCTTGCCTCCTGAAAAGTGATGAAAAGAAAAGCAATTGTCCCCTGTGTACCTGCATCAACTAAAGCAAAGTAAGTGTGACAAGAGATCAAGTATTGCTTATTCTACAAAGATCTTCCAAAACTGGCCAGGACACTTGTGTTAGGACTCCAACAAAAGATCCAATATAATTGGATTCGATTTTTCAAACAATCTTTTTTTCTTAAATTCATATCTCCCATTATGGAATCAGTCATTCAGCCGACTGAAGTGAAGAAAAGTCATCACTCTGCTGTTTGTTGTCATTGTGTGTGCCACACTGGACATGGACCAGGCAAAGCAATGGAGAGGAGATCAGAAAGAAAATTCTAGACAAGCATGTTAAAGGCAAAGGCGAGAAGACCATCTCCAATCAGCTTGATGTTCCTGTGACAACAGTTGCAAATGTTATGAAGACGTTTAACATCCACAGGACTGTAGACAACCTCTCTGGAGGCGGACGCAAGAGGAAAATGGACCCCAGAAATGGGCAGAAGGATAGTGAGAATGGTAGACAAAAAGCTAAAGGACAACGTCCAAAGATTTACAAGCTGAACTCCAAAATCAAGATCCATCAGTGTCTGATTGCACTCTCTTGTCACTTTTTCCATGACAGTGGGCTCAACGGAATAAGACCCAGGAGGACTCCACATGGAAAAAAAGCTAGACTGGAATTTGCTCAAATGCATATTGACAAGCCACAATGCTTCTGGGAGAATGGCCTTTGGACAAATGAGGCAACACTGGAGGCTTTTTGGTACGTTACATGACTTTTATGTTCATAGACAAAACAACAAAACTACCCAAGATCCAAAGCAGACCACTTCATCTATTAAACATGTTGCTGTGGGGTGTTATGGCTGCCACAGGTCCTGGCCCACTTCTCTTCATTGATGATGGAACTGCTGACGGCAGTGGCACAGTTAATTCTGAAGTGTACAGAAACATCTGATCTGCACAAGTTCAGTAAATGTCTCCAAACTCAGTGGACGGTGCTTCATCCTCCAACAAGATAATGAGCCAAACAGACTGCTGAGGTCACACAAACTTAAAAAATGGAAAAATCTTGAATGGCCACAACCGTCACCTGATTTAAATCCAACTGAGCAGGCAAGAGAAAACGTAAGTGGACAAGGCCCCGAAACATGCAGGAGCTGATGGTGACCAGAGAAGACCCTCAGCACCTGGTGATGTCTGTGAATCACAGACTTCAAGCAGTCATTGCATGTAAGGGACATGTGACAAAGTGCTAAATATGACAACGGCTTTAACAGACCTGCCATTGCTGTGTCACAAACATTATCACATCCATCCATTATCCAACCCGCTATATCCTAACTACAAGGTCACGGGGGTCTGCTGGAGCCAATCCCAGCCAACACAGGGTGCAAGGCAGGAAACAAACCCCGGGCAGGGCGCCAGACCACCGCTGGGCACACACTAGGGACAATTTAGAATCGCCAATGCACCTAACCTGCATGTCTTTGGACTGTGGGAGGAAACCCACGCAGACATGGGGAGAACATGCAAACGCAGGGAGGAAGCAAACCGGGGCCTCCTAACTACGAGGCAGCAGCGCTACCCACTGCGCCACCGTGCCGCCCATTCACAAACATTATGGTGCCCTGAAATGGGAGGACCGTGTAAAAAAAAAAAAAAAAAAAGAAAAAGTGTGGTGTCTGCAAATCCCCTCAATGTGCACTTTAATCGCAATATCTGAATTGTTTGGTTTGTCATTTTAAACTGTGGAGCAGAGAGGGAAATCGTGGAAAAATGTGTCCTTGTCCCAAACAATATGGAGGCCACTGTATAAAAGAAAAATCGGAGCAGACCCCCTTTTTTCCCCCTTTAATGTGTCTTGTGAGAGGCCCCCAGAGCAACAAGCTACTTACAAAGGGCAGGTTCAGTTAAAGGTTGGTTCCCCTTTTTAATTTCCTGATGGATGCCGTAAAGTATTTTTTGTGACAGCAGTCATTAAAGTAGCCATCATAGGACAAAAAAAATGTTATTTTAAAAGACATAGATAGATAGGAAAGGCACTATATAATAGATATAAACACTATGATAGATAGATAGATAGATAGGAAAGGCACTATATTATAGATAGATAGATAGATAGATAGAGTGTTTATATCTATTATATAGTGCCTTTATCTATGATAGATAGATGTGAAAGGCACTATATTATAGATAGATAGATAGATAGATAGATAGATAGATAGATGTGAAAGGCACTATATAACAGATAGATAGATAGATAGATAGATAGGAAAGGCACTATATTATAGATAGATAGAGGCACTATATAATAGATATAAACACTATGATAGATAGATGTGAAAGGCACTATATTATAGATAGATAGAGAAAAACCAAGCAAAATGACACCTTTTATTGGCTAACTAAAAAGATTACAATATGCAAGCTTTCGAGGCAACTCAAGCCCCTTCTTCAGGCGAAATGTTCTTGCATATTGTAATCTTTTTAGTTAGCCAATAAAAGGTGTCATTTTGCTTGGTTTTTCTCCCCAAATGATTTTAATATACTCGGATAGCAAAACTGGTTATGGGGGGGTAATAAGTTAAGACTTGGTAATTGTGTGTAATACAAAGCCACAATTGTAACTCTTCTTGAAGAGCAAAAAAGATTTAAAGATTCACATAAACGAAGAAAACAGGCTTAACTAAAATCAACATCAAAGGAACAGCAGGCCGGCACCGCTGAGTACAGTTACATTACAGGAGATTAAAAAAGGTCCTCGTCTGTCTCTAATCAACAAACGTTTGTCTGCTCCCTGATAGCTCTGCAAAGATATGTGCTGCATGCAAGATTCCTCAGATTGTTTCGTTAAGCCTGCAGTGCTGATCATCTCTTTCTCTATCTCATTCTCTTTTGAGCGTCTTATCTTGCTCTCTTCTGGAAAGTGGAGTGAAGCAATGCCTAACTGGTTACAGTGGTAATAACCTGAAACAGCAATAATAAAACAGTAAACTAACTCACAGCGTGCATTGACACTTAAACCCCCCACCGTCCATTCACAGGTTCACAGTTTGTGATATTTGCATATATGCAAATCTGAGTGTCACGGGGGGGGGGGGGGGGGGGGAACAAACCATCGATTACACTTTTCATTTACAAGAAAGCAAATCGGCTGAAGTGCCGTCTTCACTCAAACTGCTTGCCACTCTTCGAAAGTGTGTAAAGAAAGACTCGCTGAGCTCAAGTTATACTAAAGGACTTTGTGTTCTGCAATGCAGCGCCGCCAACCAAACAGAAGAAACGCTTTTCAACTCGCAGTTGACTTTTTTTTTTTTTTTTTTTTTTTAGAAATAAATGTAAAAAAGTTACTCCCAGAGAGGAATTGATCCACTAGGGTGGCTGGGTTAAACCCTAAAGGACCTCTGTCCAGGAAGGACTGCTGCTGCCTCCTAAAGAACTTCTGTCCAGGAAGTGGACTGTTGCTGCTTCCTAAAGGACTTCTGCCCAGGAAGAGGACTTCTGTCCAGGAAGAGGACTGCTTGCTTTGCTATTTTGTACAAGTTTTGGGTTTTTATGTTTTTTTTTCTGGCATATATTTGTTGGATTTTGATTTTAAAAGAAAATGTTCTTCCATGGTGGCTCCATCTGAAATGTTAGTCAGCATACAATATTGTAGGAAGCAGATACCATCATCTGTCTCACAATACTGTGGTTCTGATGAAGGAAGGAAGCTGCAATACCATCCAGAGGTTAAACCTTCTTCTGGCAGTAAGCATTTAATCAATGAACCAATTGTTGTTTATTTTTTTTTTCACCTCCAGCCCATATAACATACTGTAGCTGGTCTCCCTACCGTCCTGTAGACCTTCCCTTTGTAAGGAAAAAAATTTCAAATTCTGACTCGTCAGTCTAGCACACCCGCTGCCATTTTTCTGCACCACACTCCTCCTCAGGCGAGTCATTTGGGTTTATTGTCACCTCGGAGGATTGGCCTTTCCACTTCTGGTTTAAGGCTTCTCCGGACTGAAGATGGCTGTGTGAGGGTCCCAGTGTTTGTGCGTGAGCTGATAGAGGGTGCTGGACATCTTCCAAGTTCAAAGCAAAGTAAGCTTATAGTACTCTCGTTTCTGTGGCAGACTGCTGCATTTCCAGTCCACAGTCTTGCCTGTTTGTGTGGGATTCTACATAAGAGCACGGACAGCACATCAGGAAGATGTTCGTGGTGCAGTATGACCACCCTGTGTCTTTCACTTTGCACCACCTGCACTTCAGGAGAGGTCATCCACCTGAAACTAAGCACGTTCAGGCCCGGGAAAGCACTTGGATGGGAGGCAATTTAGGAAAAGCTTGGGTTTCTGCTGGAAGAGGTGTTGGTGAGGTCAGCGGGGATGGGGGGTTTGCTTACCTGGTGGTCTGCGTGTGGATCCCAGTATCCCCAGTGCAGTGATGTGGACAATGTGCTATAAATATGGCGCCGTTCTCCAGATGTGTTGTCACTTCTACATTGCAAATCTTCTTAAATGAAAGTGTGTTTTAATTGTGTCAGAACTGTTTGGCTTCTAATTTTTTTTAACTGCGGAGCAGAGGAGGGAACCAAGAAATCAAGAAAAAGTGTGGCTAAGTGTCCCAAACATTATGGAGGCTACTCAATATGAAGATGTTATTTTTTTTTCTCTAGCCGTCTGGAGTTTTTTTTTGTTTTTTCTGTCCTTCCTGGCCATTGGACCTTACTCTTATTCTATGTTAATTAGTGTTCCCTAATTCTATTTTCTTATTTGTCTTTTTTCTCTTTCTTCATCCTATAAAGCACTTTGAGCTCTATCATTTGTATGAAAATCCATCCATCCATCCATCCATTATCCAACCCACTATATCCTAACTACAGGGTCACGGGGGTTTGCTGGAGCCAATCGCAGCCAACACAGGGCGCAAGGCAGGAAACAAACCCCGGGCAGGGTGCCAGCCCACCGCAGGGCACACACACACCAAGCACACCCTAGGGGACAACTTAGAATCGCCAATGCACCTAACCTGCATGTCTTTGGACTGTGGGAGGAAACACGGGTGTCAGACACGGACTTTGGACTGTGGGTGTCAGACACGGGGAGAACATGCAAACTCCACGCAGGGAGGACCCGGGAAGCGAACCCGGCTCTCCTAACTGTGAGGTGGCAGCGCTACTTGTATGAAAATGTGCTACAGAAATAAATGTTGTGGTTGTCCTTTTGTGTAATTACACCCTATGCCCACAGTAAATCAGTCTTTATTTTGTGCTGGGTCAAGAGCATGGTCTGGGCGCTCTTCACAAAAGGACACAGTATTACAATTCAAACTAAATCCAACAGAGCAGGACATGAAAGGAACAAGCACAGATCGCACGGAGGGTAATGCAGAACTAGAAATCAATAGACTGTCTTATCATCTCAAGAGCATCATCATACAAAGTGGCTTAAATACGCCTGTTTTCACGATGCCTTCATTTCTGTCCCAAACCGGTTTATTCTAATACAGAGATGCTTGAGGCCTGATCAGACGCAGGGTAAGGAACCTTTGATGATCTGTGAAGAACATTAGAACACTCTAGACGAGAACAGGCCATTCAGCCCAACAAAACTCGCCAGTCCTGTCCACTTATTTCTTCCAAGAAAACATCAAGTCGAGTTTTGAAAGACCCTAACGTCTTATTGTCTACCACACTACTTGGTAGCTCATTCCAAGTTTCTATCGTTCTTTGTGTAAAGAAAAACTTCCTAATGTTTGTGCGAAATTTACCTTTCACAAGTTTCCAACTGTGTCCCCGTGTTCTTGATGTACTTATTTTAAAGTCACAGTCTCGATCCACTGGACTAATTCCCTTCATAATTTTAAACACTTCAATCATGTCACCTCTTAATCTTCTTTTTCTTAAACTGTAAAGGCTCAGCTCTTTTAATCTTTCCTCATCACTCATCCCCTGTACCCCTGTAATCAGCCTAGTCGCTCTTCTCTGGACCTTTTCTAGTGCTGCTATGTCCTTTTTGTAGCCTGGAGACCAAAACTGCACCCAGTACTCAAGATGAAGCCTCACCAGTGCATTATAAAGGTTGACCAGAACCTCCTTGGACTTGTACTCCACACATCAAGGCGCTACATAACCTGACATTCTGTTAGCCGTCTTAATGTCTTCTGAACACTGTCGGGAAGTCGATAGCTTAGAGTCCACTATGACTCCTAAATCCTTCTCATAAGGTGTACTCTGGATTTTCTGACCGCCCATTGTGTATTCAAACCTAACATTTTTACTTCCAATGTGTAATTCTTTACATTTACTGACATTAAATTTCATTTGCCACAAATCTGCCCAAGCCTGTATGCTATCCAAGTCCTTCTGTAATGATGTAACGGATTCTAAATTATCTGCTAATCCACCTCTCTTGGTATCATCTGCAAACTTAACCAGCTTGTTACTTATATTCCTATCTAAATCATTTATAGATATTAAGAATAGCAGCGGCCTCAGCACTGCCCCCTGCTGGTCACCACTCTTAACATCAGCCAGTTCTGATGAGGTTCCTCGCACCATCACCCTCTGCTTCCTTTGTCTGAGCCAATTCTGCACCCATCTACAAACATCACACTGAACTCCCACCTCTTTTAATTTGATGCCCAACCTCTCATGTGGCACCTTATCAAATGCTTTCTGAAAGTCCAGATAAATAATATCATAGGCTCCAGAGAAGGCTACTCCCGATAATATGGGCTGCCACTTGATGTGGTTTCCATAAAAGCAGTCAAGACACGGACACACAAAACTACCAGCGTACGTAAACATCATTCCCCTGATTGCTTCACCTATAAACCTCTGAGAATTATCCAAATGCAACCCAGATGGAGGACGAAAACTTTGTGATGGGACTAACGAGCAGCAGGGCTTCTGCCTGAGGCTTTCGTATCACCAAAGTCCACATGATTTTTTTTTTGTAATCCTACAGTATAATGCAATGTCATTTGGAAGGAAGGCTGCCTCTTCACCATTGTTTCATTTTAGTTACGTTTGCTGACTTGCTCCCCTCGCCACACCCCAAAGACATGGGACAAATGGCCTGGACAAATTTGCTAGTCCCCTTACAGCTCATTGTAAAAGTGCAGAAATGAAAAGTAGTTGTCCCCTGTGTCCCCACAGGCCTTTGAGATGTCATCGAGTAAAGCAAAGCTCGTGTGACAAGAGATCAAGTGTTGCTTATTTTAAAATGGCCTGGATACAATTGTTGGGACCCCTAAAAAAGACCCTAAATAATTGGATTCAATTAGCTTTTTCAGGCAAGCTGTTTTCTTGACTGTGGTGGACTGGCGCCCTACCCAGGATTTGTTCCTGCCTTGCGCCTGGTGCTGGCTGGGATTGGCTTCAGCAGACCCCCGTGACCCTGCGTTAGGATACAGCAGGTTGGACAATGACTGACTGTTTTCTTGAATTAGCATCGCATACATGTCTCCAAGCAGTCCCTCTGCTGTTGGGTGTCATCGTGTGTCCCTCACTGAACATGGACCAGAGAAAGCTAAGCAGAGAGTTGTCTGAGGAGATCAGAAAGAAAATGATAGATAATCATGTTTAAAGGCAAAGGCTAGAAGACCATCTCCACACAGCTTGATGTTCCTGTGACAACAATTACAAATATTAGGAAGAATTTTGAGGTCCATGGGTCTTAGGGAATCCATTCCCGGGAATTCGGAATCCCGCATGTCATTCCCGGGCTTCCAGGAATGACACAGTGCACGGGCATCTCACATGCGAACGGTTTTAGAACAACCGACGCTTATTTTTAATAAAACTGCTGCAATATGTTGACACTAATAAAAGAATAACCTTAACTACAAGCAGTTCATGCTGCCATATAAGTACATGTATCTAGTTAGTTGTGGTAATAAGAGCGTAGAAAGCACAATGTGTCGAGAGTGTGGTCGTCCAGGCGAGTGCACACCTTCATGCACAGTACACCAGCCGCTGAGAAAGCACACTGTACCTCCATTGAACTCCCTCAGAATTCTACACACAACACCCCATAATGACAACGTGAAAAAAGTTTACTTGAGATTTTTGCAAATTCATTAAAAATAAAAAAAATTGATAAAGCACATGTACATAAGTATTCACAGCCTTTGCCATGAAGCTCCAAATTGAGCTCAGGTGCGTCCTGTTTCCCCTGATCGTCCTTGAGATGTTTCTGCAGCTTCATTGGAGTCCACCTGTGGTAAATTCAGTTGACTGGACATGATTTGGAAAGGCACACACCTGTCTATATAAGGTCCCACAGTTGACAGTTCATGTCAGAGCACAAACCAAGCATGAAGTCAAAGGAATTATCTGTAGACCTCCGAGACAGGATTGTCTCGAGGCACAAATCTGGGGAAGGTTACAGAAAAATTTCTGCTGCTTTGAAGGTCCCAATGAGCACAGTGGCCTCCATCATCCTTAAGTGGAAGAAGTTCAAAACCACCAGGACTCTTCCTAGAGCTGGCCGGCCATCTAAACTGAGCGATCGGGGGAGAAGGGCCTTAGTCAGGGAGGTGACCAAGAACCCGATGGTCACTCTGTCAGAGCTCCAGAGGTCCTCTGTGGAGAGAGGAGAACCTTCCAGAAGGTCAACCATCTCTGCAGCAATCCACCAATCAGGCCTGTATGGTACAGTGGCCAGACGGAAGCCACTCCTTAGTAAAAGGCACATGGCAGCCCGCCTGGAGTTTGCCAAAAGGCACCTGAAGGACTCTCAGACCATGAGAAAGAAAATTCTCTGGTCTGATGAGAAAAAGATTGAACTCTTTGGTGTGAATGCCAGGCGTCATGTTTGGAGGAAACCAGGCACCGCTCATCACCAGGCCAATACCATCCCTACAGTGAAGCATGGTGGTGGCAGCATCATGCTGTGGGGATGTTTTTCAGAGGCAGGGACTGGGAGACTAGTCAGGATAAAGGGAAAGATGACTGCAGCAATGTACAGAGACATCCTGGATGAAAACCTGCTCCAGAGCGCTCTTGACCTCAGACTGGGGCGACGGTTTCATCTTTCAGCAGGACAACGACCCTAAGCACACAGCCAAGATATCAAAGGAGTGGCTTCAGGACAACTCTGTGAATGTCCTTGAGTGGCCAGCCAGAGCCCAGACTTGAATCTGATTGAACATCTCTGGAGAGATCTTAAAATGGCTGTGCACCGACGCTTCCCATCCAACCTGATGGAGCTTGAGAGGTGCTGCAAAGAGGAATGGGCGAAACTGGCCAAGGGTAGGTGTGCCAAGCTTGTGGCATCATATTCAACAAGACTTGAGGCTGGAATTTCTGCCAAAGGGGCATCGACAAAGTATTGAGCAAAGGCTGTGAATACTTATGGACATGGGATTTCTCAATTTTTTCATTTTTAATAAATTTGCAAAAACCTCAAGTAAACTTTTTTCATGTTGTCATTATGGGGTGTTGTGTGCAGAATTCTGAGGAAAAAAATGAATTTAATCCATTTTGGAATAAGGCTGTAACATAACAAAATGTGGAAAAAGTGATGCGCTGGGAATACTTTCTGGATGCACTGTAAATTCATTTATATCCCAATGCATGTGAATGCAGAGGTAAATGAACAAAAGGCAGCAAAGCAAGTAATGTTTTGTACAAACTTCAATGCAGGTTTATTTGGTTATATAAAAGGAGTAAGTATTAACGCCCTGTGTGGTGCAAGACCACTAGCCATCCTTGAGTAGGTGTTAAAAATTGCCGTGGAAGTAGCAGAGCTTGTTTTCTTTCACTTAAAAAATGTCTGACAACAGAGAAACATCCGACAACAACTGACGTGTCTCCCTGCAATTCTTAAACAAACAACAGAATATCAAAGCTCTTGGGTAACTGGAATGACATGTTAGTCCTAAAACACCTGCAGCTGAATAAAGAGGAATGGGAATGTTGCATTGAATTGGGGGGTCGAGTGGGCCTGGCCCGTAACCCTTTTCGTAAAAAACAAAAACCTGAGACGCTCTCGCATTTCAGTGTATTCCAGTAGAGCAATACAGCAGTGGCCAAAATGTTTTGAGAATGACACAAATATGAATTTTCACAAAGTTTGCTGCCTTTTCATGATGGCAATTTACATCCACTCCGGAATGTTCTGAAGAGCGATCAGATGATTCGCAATTAATTGCAAAGTCCCTCTTTGCCATGAAAATGAACTTCATCCCAAAAAACCCATTTCCATTGCCTCAAGCCACACTCCTTCCGGCTCGGATGGTTTTTAAGATGCCACTCCTAAAAGTTGATACAGCTGCGGGCACCACCAGTGCAGAGGTTGCTCAGGAATGGCAGCAGGCAGGTGTGAGTGCATCTGTGCGCACAGCAAGGTGAAGCCTTTTGGAGGATGGAATGGTGGGTGTCAAGAAGGGCAGCAAAGAAGCCAAGAAAAACATCAGGGACAGACTGATATTCTGCAAAAGGCACAGGGATTGGACCGCTGGGGGAAAGTCATTGTCTTTGATGAATCCCCTTTCTGATTGTTTGGGGCATCTGAGAAAAAAAAGAGAAGAAAAGGCGAGCGGCGCTACCATCAGTCCTGTGTCACGCCAACAGTAAAGCTTCCCGAGACCACTCATGTCATGTGGGGTTGATTCTTAGCCAGGGGAGTGGGCTCACTCACAATTTGGCCTAAGAACACAGCCATGAATAAAGAATGGGACCAAAACATCCTCCGAAAGCAACTTCTCCCAACCATCCATGAACAGTTTGGTGACCAACAATGAACAATCCAGCATGATGGATCACCGGGCCATAAGGCAAAAGTGAGAATTAAGCGGCTTGAGGAACAAAACATCTGCATTTTGGGTCCATGGCTAGGAAACTCCCCAGACCTTAACCCCATTGAGAACTTGTGGTCAATCCTCAAGAGGCGGGTGAACAAACAACAACCCACTAGGGAATCCATTCCCGGGCTCCCTGGACATTTTTCATTCCCGGGAATGAAACTGCTGTAATTCCCGGGAAAATGGGAACAGCCAAGCTTGACTATATAGCGTGTAAAACTGTAAAAATCGATCAAGAAATAACAGAGTTATAGCTGAAAATAATTTAGTGGCACAGTTTTTTGGCCCGCAGTGTAGTGTGGTGCTGATTAATTCAGTCAACAACAGACCAGCAGCAGTCAGTCTCCCAGGAGGTGTCTGCACTCTGCAGCACACGAATGCCGGGACAGGGCAGAGTTCATTGACGTCTGTGCAACTTGAAATTGCAATGCGTCAGTCAGTTACATCCGCATTATTCTGTGCCAAGATCACAGAATGACGACAAGAAACTGGATGCATCAGTAAAAGCTGAAATGCTGGTGTTTCAGAGCAACGGCAAGCTCAGGCATTGTGTAGAACAAGTGTATCAGTATCTGATGACTGTGCTGCCTACTTCAGTGGAGGTAACAGTGTGCTTTCTCAGCATCTGGCGTACTCTGCACGAAGGTGCGCTCTCACCTGGACGACCGCACGTTGGACACGTTGTGCTTTCTACGCTCTTATTACCGCAACTAACTAGATACATGTACTTATATGACAGCATGAACTGCTTGTAGTTAAGGTTAGTCTTTTATTGGTGTCAACATATTGCAGTAGTTTTATTAAAAATAAGTGTCGCTCATTCTAAAACCATTTCACATGTGAGATGCCCGTGCACTGTGTCATTCCCGGGAATGGATAAACCCATCCAGGAATGGATTCCCTACAACCCACCAATTCTGATTCTGCAAGAATGGGCTGCTGCCATCAGTCAGGATTGGGCCCAGAAGTTGATTGCCAGCCTGTCAGGGCGAATTGCAGAAGTCTTGAAAAAGAAAGAAGGGCCAACACTGCAAATATCTGACTCTTTGCATAAACTCCATGTCATCTATATATATAAAATCCCTATGTGCGTCCAGGTGTCCGTGTGTGGGTGTCTTCTGATGAAGTGCGCATGCGTGGAGCACGGTGCAACTCGCGATATTACTGTCAGAGAAAGTTAGAGGCGTTTTACGGAAATACAAACCAGTATTACTGCGAGAGGAAATTAAAGGTACACAATACAGTGACACATATTACAGCAACATACAAGCCAGTATTACTGTCAGAGGAGATTAAAGGCATATTACCGACGCGCACGCCTGCATTACCGCCAGAGAAAATTAAAGGTATATTACGGATGTACAAGCCAGCAGACGTACAAGACGGTATCCTTCAATAAGGGCGCGCACAAAAAGGCGATTGAGGTCGCCCTTTTGAAGCTCGCCTTTTTGTGCGCGCCCTTATTGAACAGAGCCGTACAAGACAGTATTACTGTCACAGAAAATTAGACACACAATACACGGCAGCAGCCCACGAAGAACGGTCAGCTCAGCAAGTAAACATCAACAAAAGAAAGGCTGAAAGAAAGAAAAATACGACCAACAAAAAGAATGAGGTCAAAGTCCCTTGCCATTTAACTCTTTTAGGGCGGATGTCGACTTTTGTCGACAGGAGGGGTTGAGGGCGAATGTCGACAAAAGTCGACATAGAGGGATAGAGGGCGACAATCAGCTGTTAATGGCGACAAAACTCACTGTCACGTTGCAGGCATTCCCTCTGTGCTTGGAGAAACGCTAGACTCGCTGACTCGGCAACTAATCCTTACGTGTGCGTGAGTTGCGAAATGTAAACAAAGGCAAGATGGCATCAACATGTCACAAGGGAGCGAAGCGAGTGCAGAAAAGAAAACACTCGGCAGACCATGTTTTGCGCATTATCGCGGAGTCGGACTCTGATTTTTCAGAATTGGATTTTATTGACAGCGATCAGGAGATCGAACAAGAGAGTGAGAAGCCGGCATCAGCTGATCGGACACCAGCCGATGCCACGCCAGCTGATCCGCTGCCAGCTGAACAATTCGTGCAGCCGATGCATCTACGGCAAAGTTCGCGTGGGAGGAATACAGAGACATTGATCCGTGGGCTACCGGACTTCACAAGACGGCATGGCTTGCTGTTGGACACGACAGATCACCAGCTGCTGAACTACTTCAGGCTGCTCTCTCCTGATGCTGCTTTTCAGCTACTGTCAGATGAGACAAACAGGTAGGCAGAGAAATTTTTTGAATCGCGGGCTGCGCTTGCATCGCATTCTCATTTTTCAAAGTGGAAACCCACAACAAAAGACGAGATGAAGCGCGCTGTGGCATTACAAATAGAGATGGGACAGAACTGGTGATATAACTTCAGGGAGCATTGGTCCAAACGTGCTTTGTCCCCTGGTGGCTTTGGACAGGTTATGCCGCGTGATGATAGGTACATGCTGCTGCAAAGTTTTATTCAGAAAACTTGGTGGCAGTGGCATGGCACGATGGCAAACGGGTGACTTGTCTCTCTACAGTACACACTAACAATATATGTGAGAAAGTACAGCAACAGACAATTGAAAAGTAGGCACCAAAGCAACACATATTGTAAGCAGTGCAATGTGGCAATGACTGAAATTGGCTGCTTTGAGCGAGATCAGGCTTTGCAGGACTTTGCTGTGTAAAATGTATGTGATATGTATGTGAAATCATAGAGTATGCAGGCTCATACAACATGCAAGACAGTAACATTTGTCAAAAGGAAATATTTTTTGTTGATTTCAATTGCTTTGTGTTTTTTTTTTAAAAAAAGTTAGTTTTTGGAAAAATATTCAGCCCTGGGAGAAAAGAAACAAAAAAAAATTAGCCCTAAAAGAGTTAATATAGACTGTTCCTACTAATGTTTATGCACCACTGTTCTAGAGCCCGTTATTGTAACGGGCTAAATGACTAGTTGTCAATAAAAGCCTTTTGAAATGTATGAAATGCTTGTAATTCTACTTCAGTACACCATGGAAACATCTGACAAAAAGATCGAAAAACACCGAAGCTGCAAACTTTGTGAAAACCAACACTTGGGTCATTCTCCAAACTTTTGGCCACAACTGTACAATAGAATTTAATGTTTTACGCTGTACTTCATTTTTAGAGGCTCTGACTGAATCTCTTCTTTATAATCACAGGATTGATATCAGACAGGATCCAAAGGCAGTTTTGCTTTGTGTTTCTTGGAGCTCAAGAGGTACAAATGATTTTCCATGCCACAAAAAATGAAATAAAATTACTGCATTTTATGTTTCATTCGGCTTGCAATATTAACACAAACAGACCCAAGATCATAATTCATTAGTTGTATTGCTTTGCAGAATTTTAATAGGAAGTGCCATTTAGCGCTGCTAGCTCCATAAAAATGTGTGAAGATTTAAAAGCCGGGTAGATGTCAGCAGATGCACTTAAAGCCTTTAATAAACCAACAACTCAAACTCACCATTGCACGATGTGATTTTCCGTCTCAAGTGACTTGCAACTGCGATTGGCTCAAGTTTGAGCTACATAAGCCGTTCATGAGGTTTGTGGGTAAGCATCCATTTAATTTCGCCCTATAAACAGATGGGCCAGGACTGTATATTTTTAGCTTGAACGATTCATTACAACTGACCCATGATTGTCATAAAGCAATTAATAATAAACGAAAAACAAAAAACACATCTGAGCAGGAATTTGACAGAGCAGAGGGATCCAGGCTGATGTTCAAAGTGTGTTTAATGGCTCCTAGAATGCAATAATACACAAAATAAAAAATACACATTTAAATAATTTAAAGAGTGGCCCTAGCAGGCTGGGGGAATCTCCACTGTGACCCTGACTTGACGAAAGTCTGTCTGCAGTGATCATCAAAGTAGATCCTCTTGGGGTTGGGGACACCACCTGAATATTTGTTCTGCTTGGTTAATTTGCTGTGAGCCCAAGAGACACAGAGACATGTCAAATCTGTGACTGGGATTATGTGGAATGCACTTAGGTTTAAATTAAAAATGAAAAAAAAAAAAAAAGCATTCAAATGTGCATATTTGTCACCAGACGGTTAACGTGTAAAGTGTCAAACGCAACTTTATTAAGAGCATTAAATGCTTTTGATAACACTAACAACACGCCCCAAGCTACAAGTGAATTAATGTTATGCAAGGGGTTTGTGCATCTCCACCTCAGCCAGTGTCACCTAGCGGTTGTAGGGATAGGCCAAAGCCCGCCAAGTTTGCAGGTTTGCTTTAAAGTTCTGTCACATGACTCGACTTGTCCAATGATTCTTAGTTGCATACTTCATTTATATAATACTAGCCATCCCCCATGGCTTCGCCCACATATTCCTGCCCAGCTCTCTACTCCTGACGTCACGCCTCCCCCTCCCCTCGGCCTGCAGCCTCTGTCTCGGATTAGCGCGAATATATCGCTCCTGCAAGCAAAACTATGATACTTAGTGCAATGAGAGAAGTCGCAAAATCAACGGAATGTTCGAGCAAATTATAGAAAAACCCTGATCTAAACCTGTTAAGTACTTCCCTCGTACACTAACTAAATGGAGTTAAGGTTACGCCCCGAGGCAGACCCGTGAGTGAGGAGGGCCCCGCAGCCTGATAAGTCTCTCTCGGATTCGCGGTACCGCAAGCGAACTCTGGTACTAAGCGCAATGAGAAAGTCGCAAAATCAATGGAATGTTACAGCAAATTATAGAATAACAAACCCGATCTAAATCCGTTAATTACTTCTCTCATGAAAAGCGGACAGACATACAAACGGGTGTAAAAAAACTATAAGAAATTTCGCGCTTGGACCACAAAATTTTTAAAACCGTTTCTTAGCGAGCACCTATGGGCCAAGGGTAACCTTCATTCCAAATTTCAAGTCCCAAGTCCTCATGGTTTGGGAGATTTCGTGAAGATTGAGTCAGTGGTATTTGGCTTTTATATATATACTAGTCATTAAGCCCGTTACAATAACGGGTGCTAGAACAGTGCTGCATAAACATTAGAAGGAACAGTCTATATTAAATGGCAAGGGACCTCGACCTCATTCTGTTTGTTGGTCGTATTTTTCTTTGTCTTTCTGCCTTTCTTTTGTTAATGTTTACTTGCTGTGCTGACCGTTCTTTGTGGGCTGCCGCCGTGTATTGCTTGTCTTTAATTTTCTGCGACAGTAATACCGTCTTGTACGTCCGCTGGCTTGTACATCCGTAATATACGTTTAATTTTCTCTGGCGGTAATACAGGCGTGCGCATCGGTAATATGCCTTTAATCTCCTCTGACAGTAATACCGGCTTGTATGTGGCTGTAATATGCATCACTGTATTCTGTACCTTTAATTTGCTCTTGCAGTAATACTGGTTTGTATTTCCGTAAAACGCCTGTAATTTTCTCTGCCAGTAATATCGCGTACCGGACCGTGCCCCGCGCATGCGCACTTCACCAGAAGACGCACACAAACACGGACACCTGGACGCACACAGGGATTTTATTAAAGAGGATAAAATAAAAATATAAATAAAACGAACCACACGCTGTGGCACAGTGTAAAGGGGCTTCGTCTCCGACGCTGACATCCGAGGTTCGATTCCCCGAGAGGAGAGCAGTAGAGTGTGTACGCCTGATGAGCCCAAATGAGTGCGAAACACGTGTCGCGTACTCTTTGCTTTATTTGACAGTAAACTATGCAAACATTCTATGATCTGCTTCTCGCAACTGAAAGAGGGCACTGTGGCGGATGTTTGCCGAATGGCAGACCAACCACAAGCGTTACCTGGTAGGTAACCACCCACACAATTCAGGTCGTCGAGACTCAGAGTACAAATGCAATGAATGTAATTACTCTGGACCTACAGGCTGTCAAATAAACAAACCATACGCCGTGGCGCAGCGTAAAGGGGCTTCGTCTCCGATGCTGACGTCCGAGGTTCGATTCCCCAAGAGGGGAGCAGTAGAGTGTGTACACCTGTTGAGCTCAAATGAGGGCAAAACACGTGTCGCGTACTCTTTGCTTTATTTGACAGTAAAACTATGCAATATATATATATATATATATATATCCATCCATCCATTTTCCAACCCGCTGAATCTGAACACAGGGTCGCGGGGGTCTGCTGGAGCCAATCCCAGCCAACACAGGGCACAAGGCAGGAACCAATTCCAGCCAGGGTGCCAACCCACCGCAGGACACACACAAACACACCCACACACATCAAGCACACACTAGGGCCAATTTTAGAATCGCCAATCCACCTAATCTGCATGTCTTTGGACTGTGGGAGGAAACCCACGCAGACACGGGGAGAACATGCAAACTCCAAGACATGCAGGTTAAGTGCATTGGCGATTCTAAATTGTCCCTAGTGTGTGTGTGTGTGTGTATGCGGGTGTGTGTATGCGCGCGCCCTGTGTTGGCTCCAGCAGACCCCCGTGACCGTGACGATGAAAGACCCTACACAGTTGTGCTACCACTGATTCAGCAAATGGAAGGACGAGGTGAAATGAAGACAAATCAACGATTACAAAGTGTAATCCAGGAGGCTGAACACCTTACCTTTGCGGTTCATGCCCATCTGGAGGCACTTGAGCAGACGGCAGTACTGGCATCTGTTCCGCTGCTTGCGTGACATTTCACAGTTCTTGTCCCGGCTGCATCTGTAGACCCTTTTGTTGCAAATACTGCGCTTGAAGAACCCTTTACATCCTTCGCAAGAAATGATTCCATAATGCAGACCCGTGGCTCTGTCTCCACATATAAGACAGGTACGCTGATCAGCCCGATCATCTGAAAAATAAAGCAAAAGAGGGTTTTTTTGTTTTTTTTTTTACTTAAAAACTCTTAAAGTACAATCTCAATGTGGACCAGTTGAAAAAGACCCTTTACATTGGCATTGTGGTCTATTGATTTAACAACATAAATTCACAGAAATGTTCACAGTGGTAATCATGGTAAGCGTGACATAAAATAAAAAATGATATACGGATTAGTAAATCTGATTGGCTGATAGTTGCCTGCAGTGACCACACAGAGGGGGCACGTTATTGGCTGTTTGAAAAAGGGAATGAGGCTCCGATACTTTGCAAAATGCAAAAACTGTGTTGGAAGGTCATCATGGATTCGTGTAATTTGTCATCCCCTGTGATTTTCCAGTCAGATAACCAGAAATCCTCACCTGATGAGATGAGAAACTGCAACTGTCCCCTCCGACCAGCAGTTGTGTAATGTGTGTGATAAAAGGCGCTATATTGCGCCCGACCTGACACAGACTCACACTGAGGCACGTGTAAAAAACATAACAAGACTTTACTTTTCTTCAGCTGGAGGGCATGTCTTCTCCGTGAACCCCCAGCCACAACACAGTCCAAGTAAGCACAGTAACCACAACACACACTCTTCTGGAACCACCACTCCTCCTGTCCAGCTTTGTCCTCCACCTCCCGACTCTGGCTCCTGAGTGGTGGTTGTTGGCCCCTTTTAGTGCTCCAGGTGTTTGATCACCTGTTTCTGATTGCACTTCCGGGCAGGGCTGTAGAGTCATCCAGGCCGGCTCAGGGACCCATGCAGCACCCCCTGGCGACCACCCCAGATCCCAACTGGGCTGAGGAGAACTCCACTTCCCATGGAGCCCTGCGGGAAACTGAGGCACCACCGTCAGCCAGGGAGACTGCCACCAAGCGTCCCGGGGGAGATACTGAGAAGCCCATGGTTGATCCCCCGGAACAAATGTAGAAGGGGCGTCCCGGCCGCCCGCCACATGTGTCACCAGCTTAAAAAACCCCTTACACCCTGAGGGCACTTTTCAGCAATCTTGAGTACCCCAAAATAAAGCCTTATTATTCCAAAAATAAAGACAAGACACTCAATTTTTCCACTAAAACCTGACAGATAGCTTCTCAATTATGAACCATTTTGAACATTGTTTTATTTTGAAACTGCTGCTAAATTAGGAAAAAGAAGGCACTCACAGTAATATTTTCAGTATCTCTCATATACAAGTACTGTCAGGGCAATTTTTTCATCTCTGAGGTGTTGCCAGACATGCAACTTTAGACAGGCACAGTTGACATGTTGATCACACAAAGAAATAAATAGCTATGGCATCATGGGTACCCCCCACCACTATCCAAAACCTCTCCAAATGGGGACCCAGAATCGGAACAATTTTATTGCACATAAAACAATGAATCGTATAAAAACTCCAAATCCCATCCCTTACTACACTCTTACACCCAAGTAAGTACCCCACTGTGCCACCTACATGAAGCGATTTACATTATTTGCTCCCGCTTCAAATAGTGGACATTTTTCATTATCCACGCCCTCAGTTGTGTCCCATTATGTCCATATATGGACATCTATGCATCGTTGGTGATGTCACAGTCACCGCCATCCAATGGTATAAAGGTAGCGAGTGTGTGACCTATGGAGTCAGAGCTATAGACCCAGAAATGTGAGGTTGGCCTTGCGACTCCTCTTACTGATTGATGGATTGTACAATAATGTGTTTGAATTTGTTTTGATCAGGAGAATCTACTGTAAGTACTGATGTGTCACTTGTAGATATGTGCTGTTGATTTGTGAAGTAATATGCGAGAGCACACAAAAAAAAAAAATCAGAAGAGTGGTGTATCGCTGTTTGTGGGTTTGCTCAGTCAGTGGGAGGGTTCACCACATTGGATGAAATCTATTGGTTGGGGACTTTTTGATTGATATATATATATAGAGCACTTGGGTATTCCTTATACCGAATAATTAGTATGATTTCTTTAAATATTTTTTGTGACAATTTATGAAACACCACACTTATGATTTCATACCAGAAGAAAAGTCAACTGTAAATATTGTAACAATGATTACTAGGAGTGTGAAGTCGACACCCATCACTTGTAAACGAGGTATTGTTTATGCCAGTGTGTGGCATACTTCACCTGTAGTATAATAATAATAATAATAACTAGCCAACCCGTGGCGTAACATACGCCGCATAATTATGTATTGATGGGTGAACACTTCCTGAAAGACACAGTTGTCCAAATGGGGTGGGTTTGAGGATATGACTATAGGTGAATGAAAAGATGGAACTCTGGACAGAGGGCCCAAGAGGTTTCGGGTCCTAACTGTCCAACGACGGGTCGGCACAACCAATAACGATCCTTCCGCAGGCTCACTTATGGAACCCGTGTTAGGACATTTACATCCTCTAGATAGGCAAGTTCGATCGTCTGACGCCCATTCCGCCCCCGCCGTTCTAGTCTACCAATTTCTTAAGTCATCTCTTAGTCATCGTTCAGTACGCACTGCCTGCTCATGTGTCCGCCCCCAACTCCTCACCTGAATTGCTTTTGTCTGTGTACAGTCCACATGCACCTGTGAGTCATGTTGACTTTTCATTTTCCACACACCGCCTCAGTCGCACGCACCTGTGAGCCACGTTCGGACCAGGTGTGGTTTCCCGTGTTGAGTCAAATTAAGCCACAGGCTCCACACCTGGTGGTGTCCTTCCATCAATTCCTTTAAGTTTCAGCTTTGCAACCATACTCTCCCCCCCCCCGGAACCCAAAGACTTTGGTTACCTGGTTGGCTGCCCGGCGGGTCATGGGAATAACACCACCGGATCGCCAGTCGGCATCGTTCATGGTCAGTACTACGACGGTATGTGATCTTCTTCGAACCTCCAACTTTCGTTCTTGTTTAATGAACACATTCTTGGCAAATGCTTTCGCTCTCGCACCATGGCTGTTTAGTGAATTGTTGGTGAGCGGGGCTGTCTTGCGTGCATCTTGCTTGCCATGGACTTCGTGAATTATATATATATATATATATATATATATATATATATATATATATATATATATATATATATTACAGTGGAACCTCGGCTTGTGAGCATAATTCGTTCCGGAAACGTGCTCGCAGTCCAAAGCACTTGTATATCAAAGTGAACTTCCCCATAAGAAATAATGGAAACTCAAATTATTCATTCCACAACCCAAAACTATTCATATAAAAATGATTAATACAAAATATAAAGTAAAAATAAATAAAACAAATTAACCTGCACTTTACCTTTCAAAAGAATCATGGCTGGTGTGAGTGAGTTTCTAAACTCTTGTGGGATTCTATCCAACGGGACGACTCGCAGAAGAATGTCCCAAAGCAATCGCAGTCTCCCAGCGCCGCCATAAAAGCGAAACCAAAAAGGTCGCGGACATGCTATAAGCGCCTGCTGTCGATGGGTGATACAAGGAACAAGAAACATTATAAATGTGCAGGGCACAGTACTGCTTGGCCATGATCCTGCCTGACTGTTGGTGTCTATGTATAGGACAGCGGCAGATCCCGCTACAATAAATAACCGCACTGCTTTAAGCTGAATAAAGCTGGTGGTGCAAGACGGGGACTCGCACGTCACAGCACACACACTCAGTCACAATGCTGTAGTAAACAGTATACGCTCGTACGGATGTTGACTATATGAGTGAGGCACGCCAACTCAGATGGAGAATAGGAGACGATTACCCACAATCCCGCAGTGAGAGAGAGAGAGAGAGAGAACCACCATCAGCTCAGTTGTGATCACATGACGCTCAGCAGACAAAGCGTATACATACTACTCGTACTGCAAGACCTCGCTCGTTTATCAAGTCAAAATTTATTAAAATTTTTAGCTCATCTTGCAAACACTCGTAAACCAAGTTACTCGCAAACCGAGGTTCCACTGTAATTATTTGCATTTATATAGCGCTTTTCTCACTACTCAAAGCGCTCAGCAATTGCAGGTTAAAGGCCTTGCTCAAGGGCCCAACAGAGCAGGGTCCCTTTTGGCATTTTACAGTATTCGAACCGGCAACCTTCCGATTGCCAGTGCAGATCCCTAGCCTCAGATATGATACGGCAGAAGATTTTTAAATGATTTGCTTGGCATGGTACCAGGCTGCTCAGGGTGTTAAGAGGGTCTATGCCAGAATTTGCTGCCTCCGAGAGCTTCGATGTGCAACACAGTTGAGCAGTTCCACACTGTGGTGCCATAATACCAGGAATCAGCAAACCAAACGGTTTTAATACACTGTAGCACAAACTGTACTCTTGGCATTTTGAAACTGAAATTCTGAAGTTGAATGTTCAGATTTCGTCTCTGGCTCCCAGGGAGACCCCAAGGAAAGTGGTCCGAGGGCAAACTGTATAAACACAGCACCTTAGTCATACTCACCATGAAAGGCACTATACACAACAGAGTCTATTTTTTTTATTATGTGGAGGACAAGTGCAGAGAAGGAGCCTGAAAGCTAAAAATGCTGAACGTGATGAAAAGTCCATTTCTTTTTTTTTTGCTTCAACTTTTCTAGGTCTTGTGCTGTTGCAAAAGCATGCAAATCGCATTATTTCAAACCTTACAAACTGTCATCACAGATTGTGTACGCAGGGCGAGGTTTAACATTCTTGTGTAGACAGAATCAGGCTGAGGAGCAGCTGAATAGGATTACAGCTGACAAGAAATAATTTTTATAGACAGAGTTGCCAACCCGGATAAAATATGACGACGGCAGCTGAACTCGATGGCTTCTTTAGATCTCTTCTTATTTCTTTTGACCTGCAATTGAATTCGGGCTGGCAGCGTGGCTCAGACCTGGCAGTACAAAACAAAAAAACAAAAACGACGAGGTTGGTTTACCTGGAATCGTACTTATCATAAGGGTCTTACGAGACAACAAGGTGCAGAAACGGTGGACATAGTGTAGATATATGGGGGGGGGGGGGGGGGGGGGTAATTTATATATTTTGTATCATCTGCCCCAAGCAGAGGAGTTCAAGTACTCAGGAGTCTTGTTCAGGAGTGTGAGTAGAGATGACATACAATACAATTTATTTCTGTATAAGCCCAAAATCACACAAGAAGTGCCGCAGTGGGCTTTAACAGATCCTGCCTCTTGACAGCCCCCCAGCCTTGATTCTCTAAGTAGACAACGGAAAAACTCCCAAAAAAACCCTTGTAGGGAAAAAAATGGAAGAAACCTCGGGAAGGGCAGTTCAAAAAGAGACCCCTTTCCAGGTAGGATGGGCATGCAGTGGGTGTCAAAAAGAAGGGGGTCAATACAATACAAATACACAGAAGAGGACACAAGTCATCCTCAATACAGTATAAAAATATTACAAGTACAGAGCAGAATTTAACAGCAGATGACATCACATCATAGGATTTGGAGACCTCGGCCATCAAGCTGCCTTCCCCTATTGGCCATTTCACAGCTGGGATAGCACTGGGCCAGCCAATCTGATGAAAGGACCCTTCTACCTGACGATTCCTGTGATCCTCCACCAGGGATGACTTTACCGTAGGCAGGTGGGCAGCAAATGCCACATTTGAGTACCGAGAAGAGAAACAGAAGAGGTCAGTGTTAGTGACCAATGAATCAGTGCACCAGACAATGAAGTAGTCTGTATTGCTGAAGAGGTAGCCAAGACCTCGGTGGAAGCTTTAGGTTTACAACTCAGCCTACATCTCCAACCTCTCCTGGGGTCATTAGCTGTATGTAGTGACTGATTGAACGAAATTGTGAATACAAGTGGGCAAAATGCAGTTGCATTGCCAGGCTGACAGGTGCATTTATGAGCTCTTTAATACAAGAGAACCTTGAAGTCCATATCTTCAGACGTGGGCATGTACTGTAGTTTGTAAGCCCCCTAAGCGCCATTTATGTGTCTTGTAATAGGCATGGCCTACTGGGGGCAGAACTAGGGGAAGACCCAGGACATGCTGGAGACAGAGTCTCTCAACTTGGGTATTCCCAAGGTGGAAAAGAGAGGATGGCTCGGGTCTGTCCAACAAGACGCACAGCACCAGGCAAAACGGGACAAGCGAACAAAAGTGACATAAAATAAATAAAGGGTGGTGCGGGGAAACAGGAAATTTTCAATTGATGTCCAATGCACGGATAAACACATTACAAAATACATTTAATGATGAAATGCATTGTACAGAATATGCAATTAATGAAGGTAATCAATGTTCATTTTATATTTTGAAGAAAACATCATGAAGGTGTTGACCAATTCTGACAGCCTGTTGTGAAAATTCTGCATTGCTCGACGTAACCTGTCAAGAGGAATGCCAGCAATTTCCTCTTCAATCCTCCTTTTTAGTTCAGCAATGGTTGCAGGACATGTGCGGCACGCTTGGCTTTTAAGATGTCCGCACAGAAATAAAAAGAAAATAACAAACAGTGAGATCTGGGAATCTCGGAGGCCGTGGAATGTTACCGTGACATGAAATGACATGCTTTTAAACAATTGTCAAATAGCTGCCAGCGGTTGTCGGGCAGTATGCGAAGAGGCTCCACCTGGAGACGTATTTTTTAAAGCTGAACCAAAATTACGCATCCATGTTGTAATCGCATGAGCAGACGGGATACTATCATGACGTCTTAACTGGTAATGACACCGAAATTCCCTTTGCGCGGCAGTCACACTATCACCATTCTTATAAAAGGCTTCCACTGTTCCAATTTTAACTCATGGCTAGGGGTTCTAAACAAAGTCTCGTCGGTCCCAAACAACTGCCAACGCCCCAGGGTCGCCAGTAACTAGTTCCAAAATTTTGCATTTCCCCGTGCCACCCTGTATAATGAAAAATGAAGAGGCATGGATAATTTGTATGGGTGAACATTACCTTTAGTGAAGCTATATAAAATAAGGACTGAGGGATACATGAATGCTTCAGCCAAATCACTTTATTCTAATAATGTACTATTTAACTGTTAAATTTGATACAATTCAGTGCAGCAGCAGTGTTACGGACAAATCAGCAGTCTGCGTTGTTGAAGAGGAGTAGCCTGTTATACGAGGTGAGACACAAAAATAGCCGGATTTGTAAAAAAAAAAAATATATATATACAGTGGAACCTCGGTTGCGAGTAACTTGGTTTGCGAGTGTTTTGCAAGATGAGCTACAATTTTTAATAAATTTTGACTTGATAAACAAGCGAGGTCTTGCAATACGAGTAGTATGTATACGCTTTGTCTGCTGAGCGTCATGTGATCACAACTGAGCTGATGGGTCTTCTCTCTCTCTCTCTCTCGCTGCGGGATTGTGGGTAATCGTCTCCCATGCTCGGTCTCAGTCGGCGTGCCTCTCTCATATAGTCTACATCCGTACGAGCGTATACTGTTTACTACAGCATTGTGACTGTGTGTGTGTGCGCGCGCTGTGACGTGCGAGTCCCTGTCATGCGCCCCAAAACAAGAGGCTGAGTCTCAGTACTTTAGCAACACCAGCTTTATTCAGCTTGAAACAGCAACAGCGCGGTTATTTATTGTAGCAGGATCTGCGACTCTCCTATACACAGACACAGCAGTCAGGCAGAATCATGGCCAAGTAGTTCTGTGCCCTGCGCATTTATAATGTTCCTTGTATCACCCATCGACGGCAGGCGCTTATAGCATGTCCGCCATCTTTTCGGATTCGCTTTTACAGCGAACTGCTACAGCGCTGGGAGACTGCGATTGCTTTGGGACGCTCTTTCGTGTGTCGTCCCGTTGAGTGGAATCTTAGAAGAGTTTAGAAACTCACTCACACCAGCCATGATTCTTTTCAAAGGTAAAGTGCAGGTTCATTTGTTTATGTATTTTTACTTTATATTTTGTATTAATCATTTTTCTATGAATAGATTTGGGTTGTGGAACGAATCATCTGAGTTTCCATTATTTCTTATGGGGAAATTCACTTTGATATACGAGTGCTTTGGACTGCGAACACGTTTCCTCGCAAACCGAGGTTCCACTGTATATATGTTTATTGATGACTTACAGCATTCTAAACATTGTCACCTTCTGTATAGTCCCTCTCCCGATCTCTACATCGCTTCAGACGTATCTTCCATTGATTGAAGCAGTGCTGGAAGTCTTCTTGCTTGAGGCCTTTCGTTTTTTGTCTTTATTTTATCCATTGAAGAAAAATGTGTTCCTTTCAGGTCGGTGCTTGGGTGCCACCAGTGTTTGCCAAGCCAGGGTTACTGAACTCCGGGGCAAGTGCCTAGCGAGTGTGCCCTCTCAGGAGAAGGTGGCTCCTTTGGCCCCTCCGTCGTGCGCAAGTCAGAAGGCGGCTTCTAAAAACAAGACGAGACGACAAGTGGGCTGTCAATGCGACCAGGACCACTCACTTTTATTGTATATAGCACCTTGTATATCACGGCTAGGGCAGCGAAATCAGCCAAACATGGCAGTGCCCACTGCAGGGTCTGATGCCAGCTGAGAGGAGCGCCACGTGCAGGTTGGTCCAAATGGGAATGTCATGTTGGGCATTTGCCAAGGGTGCTGGGGTCTGTAGGCTCAGGGGCACCTTGTTGACCAGTTGCCCCCTGCTGTGACCACCACCTCGCCAACATGAATGGTGCTATAAATGGAAGGGTACAGTGAGGGCTAACACTTCATATCCTGGACATGAGAGGAATTCGGGCCCCTCTCTCGTCAGGTGGTCTCATTTTGGTCCTCAGGTGGCGGGTTTGCTGGGCTGTCACCAGTTGGTCCTTCCGAGGACACTCCTTCTGATCACAGGTTCAAAGTGGTCTGAATCTAAGGAGACACGCCAGGACCCCAGCCCCGCCCCATGGTGAAGTGAACCGAGCGGTGAATAGGAAGGATGATCTAGGACAGGAATGTTTTTGTCAGTCAATAACTGCTTTATGGAAAAAGAGAAAATTTGTGAGAAATTTGATGTTAATTCGCTGTTCAATTTTTTCACCCGACATTACCACAGCAACTTGTGTAGCGATTGTTGTGCAAATACCAACTGGGCTATTCACAGGATATACCCAGCCGGTCAGAGGTTTGAGAGGGCGTGTAGGAGAGGATATAGTTCTAGGATTCACGTCCGGCCGACTTCCAGATGGTTTTCCAGGAAAGCCCCAAGCCCAGTCCGGTTATTTTTGTGTCTCACCTTGTATTACTGTTAATGGCACCATAATCCTGTTGGTCCTGATGGGTCATACTGTTAATGGCGCTATATAGAGTAACATTGATTTAATTGACAAATTAGAGACAGTGTAACAAGAGTGAAGGATGAGCAAAATCACAAGCTGCTAGCGATTGTAGGCACTACCTAAAATGAGCGATGTTAATTCACCGATCCATCTTCTTACACTTTAGTCTGTATTCATAGCATACGTTTGGTACCGTTGAAGTTGAAGTTATTTCCTCACAAACATGCTATATAAGCATGTGCTGCGTGAAATTGAGATCTAAAGCTAATGTGGTTCTATAAATTTAAAAAAATATGTTGCCTGCACTAGCTCATTACATTGCAGTCTAATGGGGCACAGAGGAAAAGCTTAGAAACAACCAAATATGTCCATTTTTAAAGCCAAGACAGATGTCTTCACTTGCTCCTCTGTCCCACCGCAGTTCTTTGGCCTTGAACGGGAGCCCACTCTGAGCCCCCCCAAGGAGCAGGAGTGACCCCCTGCTCCACAAGCACATGCCACATGCTTCCTTCTGGGCTATTTTTCCCTGCCTGCCTCCTGTCCACGTTTTGCACTGGCTCCTACTCCTTCAGCCTGCCCTTATTTTTCACTTTTGATTTAACCTCCAATTCCTTCTTTTTCATCCATCCATTGTTTCTTTCTCAGGCTCTTTTATTCCAAAATACTGCTTGAGATGCAATGACTGAGAGACAGAGAAGGTTGGAAGAGTTGGAGATAGTGAATCAGGAAGTGCAACAGATTAGCAAGTAGGAAGTAAGGACAGCGATGAAGAGGATGAAGAGTGGAAAGGCCGTTGGTCCAGATGACATACCTGTGGAAGCATGGAGGTGTTTAGGAGAGTGGAAGCATGGAGGTGTTTAGGAGAGATGGCAGTGGAGTTTTTAACCAGATTGTTTAATGTAATCTTGCAAAGTGAGAGGATGCCTGAGGAGTGGAGAAGAAGTGTACTGGTGTCGATGTTTAAGAATAAGGGGGATGTGCAGGACTGCAGTAACTACAGGGGGATAAAACTGATGAGCCACAGCATGAAGTTATGGGAAAGAGTAGTGGAAGCTCGGTTAAGAAAGGAGGCGATGATTAGTGAGCAGTAGTGTGGTTTCATACCAAGTAAGAGCACCACAGATGTGATGTTTGCTCTGAGGGTGTTGATGGAGAAGAACAGAGAAGTCCAGAAGGAGTTGCATTGCGTCTTTGTGGACCTGCATATGACACGGTGCCTCGAGGGGAGTTGTGGTATTGTATGAGGAAGTCTGGAGTGGCAGAGAAGTACGTAAGAGTTGTACAGGATATGTACGAGGGGAGTGTGACTGTGGTGAGGTCTGCGGTAGGAGTGATGGAGGTGTGATTACATCAGGGATCGGCTCTGAGTCCTTTCTTATTTGCAATGGTGATGGACAGATGATATTAGACAGGAGTCCTCGTGGACTGTGATGTTTGCTGATGACATTGTGATCTGTAGCAATAGTAGGGAGCAGGTCGAGGAGACCGTGGAGAGGTGGAGATATGCTCTAGAGATGAGAGGAATGAAGGTCAGTAGGACCACCAAGACAGAATACATGTGTGTAAATGAGAGGGAGGTCAGTGGAATGGTGAGGATGCAAGAAGTAGAGTTGGCGAAGGTGGATGAGTTTAAATGCATAGGATCAACAGTACAGAGTAATGGGGATTGTGGAAGAGAGGAGAAAAAGAGAGTGCAGACAGGGTGGAATGGGTGGAGAAGAGTGTCAGGAGTGATTTGTGACAGACGGGTATCAGCAAGAGTGAAAGGGAAGGTCTACAAGACGGTAGTGAGACCAGCTATGTTATATGGGCTGGAGACGGTGGCACTGACCAGAAAGCAGGAGACAGAGCTGGAGGTGGCAGAGTTAAAGATGCGAAGATATGCATTGGGTGTGACGAGGATGGACAGGATTAGAAATGAGGACATTAGAGGGTCGGCTCAAGTTGGACGGTTGGGAGACAAAGTCAGAGAGGCGAGATTGCGTTGGTTTGGACATGTGCAGAGGAGAAATGAGGGGTATATTGGGAGAAGGATGTTAAGGATAGAGCTGCCAGGGAAGAGAAAATGAGGAAGGCCTAAGAGAAGGTTTATGGATGTGGTGAGAGAGGACATGCAGGTGATGGGTGTGACAGAACAAGATGACGAGAACAAGAAGATACGGAAGAAGATGATCCGCTGTGACGACCCCTAACAGGAGCAGCTGAAAGAAGAAGATGATGCAATAATTGGTATGGATTGTCACCAAGGCCAAACTGCCCAATCAGATTGCTCTGAGGGCCTGGACACACACACCTTAGTGTTTTATTATACAGGATATCGATTTGCGAGTATTTCTACCATAATCCTGAGGGCCCGTTTATAAGTTATGTGACTACTGAGGAGTACCCTCACCACGTGACAAAACCACAGAATTAAAAATAGCCACCTGCATATCTAAAAAACTGAGGTTACGGTTGAGAAGAGCAGCTCTTTAGTTGGCGGCAAGGGTGGTCTGACACAGGAGACAAAAGTAACAGAGAGAGGGAAAAGCAAGTGAGCAGGGCAAGGTGAAGGCAGACAGGCTTCAGTGATATTAGAAACGCAGCACCTATTTTAGGTAGGCCCACATGGCGCTCCTAGGTGTTTTGTTACGTTTCTCTTGTATAACAATTAAAACATTCAAAGGAGAAGGGTTAGGCCGGTGACAGCATGTAACAGAAAACAGGAATCAGACAGCCAGTTGAGAGCCAGAAAAATAAACTCAAGACTTTTCCCACAGCCTCTTCCTTTTAACTCCATCTGTTTAAACTTTTCCGAGCTTTCATTTCTCTGTAGTTTTCCACGCTGACAATATTTTTGCATTCTTGACATGGAAAGCGCATTGGGAACCAATAATATTGTTGCAAGCATCCACTGCTTGGGTAAAACCTTGGTAGTTTTTACATACGAAAAAACCATAAACCTCATCATTTGCCCAAATATTCTAAGCAAAAGAGAAATAAATAAATAGAACCACGGGGGACAAAACACATTGTAATTGGGCTGCCCTCAGGCATGTAAGCTGTGTTTTGATAACGTCAGTAAATCAATTGGATTTAAGACTCCAGATTAGGGAGGTGCAGGAGGGTTTAATTGTAAACAGATGCACAATAAATGGGAAGTGCGGGCACCGGGGTGTCGGCTGGAGGAAAATGCAAGGAGGCACTAAAATAGCTCTCTGAATTACACAGTGCTCTGCAATTATGCTTACTAGGGAGACCGCAGAGCACGGTCCAACAAGCACTGAGCCCGTCCTACAAAGCTCAATCAGAAAGAAAAAGAGACGAAGGCCGGGCAGTTTATTTTGAAGTCCTAGTGGCAAACATATCACACCACCTGGTTATAGATTTTCATTGAACTTATTTTAGCTGCTGCTTTTATCAAAACAAATCAGGGCTGTAAACTACCTGAGCTTCCATATGCTGAATAGCTGGAGGGCTGGCACACTCAGGACTCGCTTAGGGTTACACTGGGAGGCGATAACTGAAACAGAGTGAGTGATGTTGTACAACAGAGAGTCATTTAAACGGTGAGGACTGGAAAACAAAACTTAACATCTCAAACAGTAACCTCATGAATTTTGATTACAGCACTTGTTCTAGATCAGGGGTCGCCAACTCTGGTCCTCAAGTTTTCATTCTAACCCTTTTCTTAACGAGTCACCGGTTTTTGCTGCTAATTAACTTCTTTTGAACTAATTTTAATTGTTCTTGAAGACTCAGACCCCTTAATTACCAACCAACCAATAATGAGATATACAGGTGCTGGTCATAAAATTAGAATATCATGACAAAGTTGATTTATTTCTGTAATTCCATTCAAAAAGTGAAACTTGTATATTAGATTCATTCATTACACACAGACTGATGTATTTCAAATGTTTATTTCTTTTACTGTTGATGATTACAACTGACAACTAATGAAAGTCCAAATTCAGTATCTCGGAAAATTAGAATATTGTGAAAAGGTTCAATATTGAAGACACCTGGTGCCACACTCTAATCAGCTAATTAACTCCAAAGCCTTTAAATGGTCTCTCAGTCGAGTTCTGTAGGCTACACAATCATGGGGAAGACTGCTGACTTGACAGTTGTCCAAAAGACGACCATGGACACCTTGCACAAGGAGGAGGGCAAGACACAAAAGGTCATTGCTAAAGAGGCTGGCTGTTCACAGAGCTCTGTGTCCAAGCACATTAATAGAGAGGCGAAGGGAAGGACAAGATGTGGTAGAAAAAAGTGGACAAGCAATAGGGATAACCGCACCCTGGAGAGGATTGGGAAACAAAACCCATTCAAAAATGTGGGGGAGATTCACAAAGAGTGGACTGCAGCTGGAGTCAGTGCTTCAAGAACCGCCACGCACAGATGTATGCAAGACATGGGTTTCAGCTGTCACAATCCTTGTGTCAAGCCACTCTTGAACAAGAGACAGCGTCAGAAGCGTCTCGCCTTTGGACTGCTGCTGAGTGGTCCAAAGTTATGTTCTCTGATGAAAGTAAATTTTGCATTTCCTTTGGAAATCAAGGTCCCAGAGTCTGGAGGAAGAGAGGAGAGGCACAGAATCCACGTTGCGTGAGGTCCAGTGTAAAGTTTCCACAGTCAGTGATGGTTTGGGGTGCCATGTCATCTGCTGGTGTTGCTCCATTGTGTTTTCTGAGGTCCAAGGTCAACGCAGCCGTCTACCAGGAAGTTTTAGAGCACTTCATGCTTCCTGCTGCTGATGAACTTTATGGAGATGCAGATTTCATTTTCCAACAGGACCTGGCACCTGCACACAGTGCCAAAGCTACCAGTACCTGGTTTAAGGACCATGGTATCCATGTCCTTGATTGGCCAGCAAACTCGCCTGACCTTAACGCCATAGAAAATCTATGGGGTATTGTGAAGAGGAAGATGCAATACGCCAGAGCCAACAATTCAGAAGAGCTGAAGGCCACTATCAGAGCAACATGGGCTCTCATAACACCTGAGCAGTGCCACAGACTGATCGACTCCATTGCTGCAGTAATCCAGGCCAAAGGAGCCCCAACTAAATATTGAGTGCTGTACCTGCTCATACTTTTCATGTTCATACCTTTCAGTTGGCCAACATTTCTACAAATCCTTTTTTTGCATTGGTCTTAATTGATATTCTAATTTTCCGAGATACTGAATTTGGGACTTTCATTAGTTGTCAGTTATAATCATCAACATTAAAAGAAATAAACATTTGAAATACATCAGTCTGTGTGTAATGAATGAATCTAATATACAAGTTTCACTTTTTGAATGGAATTACTGAAATAAATCAACTTTGTCATGATATTCTAATTTTATGACCAGCACCTGTAAAATGAGCAAAAACAACTGGTGTCCATCATACAATATCTGAAAATAAAGAAAAGATGAAGCGCTCAGGAATGTCGATCTGCTCAGGTCCTCAAAACATATCACCAGAGCTCTTAGAAAAGAGAAAAATCAACAATATTGGAAATGTCTGCCATTGCACAATGAGAGCAGCAACAGGCCATGACTATCTATCTCTGCTTTTAACCTCTTCCGAAATGCCACTCCTGTGTCTGGTCATGATAATTGTTTAAAAAAATCTTCCATAAAAGTGCGCAACATAAATACTGTAATAACCAATCTTAATGCACATAGAAAATCTAGGCAATACGGCATAAACGCCAACAATTTAATTAAAGTTACTACTTTAGATGAACAATGTATTAAAACTGTAAAAACAGATCATAGATTAAACAAAAAATACACACAGAGCGGCGCTAATAAAAATAACTTAATTCCGGTTCCCTATATCAATAACGCACATAGTATTCATCTCTGCTCCTCCGAAACATTGAATATGGCACTATTAAATATTAGAGCTTTAACTAACAAGACGTTTTTTATCAACGACATTATTAGTGAAAAAAAAATAGATTTTATTGTACTAAGTGAAACGTGGCTTAGCTCAGATGGCGCAGCTGTTTTAATCGAATCTGCGCCTCCGGATTACAGTTTTACTCGTGCTGATCGCCAAGGAAAGAGGGGTGGAGGACTAGCAAACATTTACTCTAGCAGGTTAAAATGTAAAAATATCAGTTTTGGTAAATTCAAGTCTTTTGAGTATCTCGCCATTATTATTCAGGGAGATTCTCACGTTCTAGTATTATCCGTGTATAGACCTCCAAAATTCAACGCGTCTTTCTTTGAGGAATTCTCTGACTTGATGTCAATCTTAATTACGAACTATGACGCACTCTTAATAGTCGGCGACTTTAATTTTCATGTAGATAATCAATGTGACCAAAGAGTAAAAGAATTTATGAACCTCCTGGACTCTTTTGATTTGAGACAGCTCGTTAATCAGCCTACACATAAAGCAGGTCATACGTTAGACTTAGTAATTACTAAAGGACTAAAAGTTGATATAAAGCAGGTCATTGATACGGGTCTTTCAGACCATTTTCTTCTACTCTTTAATATAGAAATAATGATAGAAAACACTCATGAGAAGCATATTGTTAAAAAACGCTTCTTTGACTCATCAGCAACTTTAAAACTTACAAACATTCTAACCAATCAGTCCGTTTATAGTGCCAACTATAATAGCGAGGAGAATGTAAATAATAAGGTGGAAAGATTTAATACTAGGGCGGCACGGTGGCGCAGTGGGTAGCGCTGCTGCCTCGCAGTTGGGAGATCTGGGGACCTGGGTTCACTTCCCGGGTCCTCCCTGCGTGGAGTTTGCATGTTCTCCCCGTGTCTGCGTGGGTTTCCTCCGGGCGCTCCGGTTTCCTCCCACAGTCCAAAGACATGCAGGTTAGGTGGATTGGTGATTCTAAATTGGCCCTAGTGTGTGCTTGGTGTGTGGGTGTGTTTGTGTGTGTCCTGCGGTGGGTTGGCACCCTGCCCTGGATTGGTTCCCTGCCTTGTGCCCTGTGTTGGCTGGGATTGGCTCCAGCAGACCCCCGTGACCCTGTGTTCGGATTCAGCGGGTTGGAAACTGGATGGATGGATGGATTTAATACTAAAGTGAGGGCTGCTGTTGACATAGTTGCACCTGAAAAGACAGTTAAAAAATCTTCTAGCATTGTTATACCTTGGAAGACCCAAAGAGTGTCTGATTTAAAGAGAACATGCCGTAGAGCTGAGCGTAAATGGAGGAAGACTAAACTAACTATTGACTATGAGATATTAAAAGTTAAAATAACAGAATACAATAACACAGTCCGTCTTGAGAGGCGCTGCTATTTCTCTAAGATTATAAATAACAATGCTAGTAATCCCAGAGTCTTATTTTCGACAATTGATCATCTGTTAAACCCAGGTAACTCAAAGGAATGCCTCCTAAGTACTTCCAGTAAAACCTGTGAGGCTATCGCTGTATTTTTCAATCAAAAAATTAATGATATTAGAAATAACATAGTATATCTCCCCAACACTAAGGATCCCCCGAAACCCCAGTACTCCATAATAAATAAATTAGAGTCTTTCACTAGGATAGATTTACCTGATTTACATAAAATAATTTCTCAAATGAAACCATCCACCTGTGCCCTTGACCCAATACCAACAAATTTTTTCAAAGAAGTATCGGGTATGCTTATTGATAATGTTCTTGACATAGTAAATTCATCATTAGATACGGGGGTCTTCCCAGACTGTCTTAAGACTGCGGTAGTTAAACCCCTACTTAAGAAAAATAATCTCGACCCCTCTGCTCTTGAAAATTATAGACCCATCTCTAACCTGCCTTTCTTAAGTAAAATTCTAGAGAAGGCAGTCATTATGCAGTTAAATGAGCACCTTAATAAACATGCTATTCTTGATAAACTTCAGTCAGGTTTTAGAACAAATCACAGCACAGAAACTGCACTCGTTAAAGTAGTAAATGACTTGCGGGTAAATGCAGACAGAGGCCATTTATCTGTTCTCATCCTCTTAGATTTGAGTGCCGCATTTGACACTATTGATCATAATATTCTTAAGAATCGCCTTAGTCAATGGGTGGGCCTCTCTGGCAGTGTCTTAAACTGGTTTGAATCCTACCTGGCAGGGAGAAAATTCTTTGTTAGTTGTGGTAATTATAACTCAAAGACACATGGTATTCTATATGGTGTTCCACAAGGCTCTATCCTGGGTCCACTGCTCTTCTCAATCTACATGCTTCCATTAGGTCAGATTATCTCAGGGCACAACGTGAGCTACCACAGCTATGCTGATGACACACAGCTGTATTTATCAATAGCACCTGATGACCCCAAATCTCTTGATTCGCTAACACAATGTCTAACCTGTATCTCAGAATGGATGAATAGTAACTTTCTCAAATTAAATAAAGAAAAAACCGAAATCTTAGTGATTGGCAATAATGGATACAATGAGGCTATTAGAAATAAACTGGATGCATTAGGATTAAAAGTCAAATCGGAGGTAAAAAGCTTAGGGGTAACCGTTGATTGTAATCTGAATTTTAAATCGCATATTAATAAAATCACTAGGACAGCATTTTTTCACCTAAGGAACATAGCAAAAGTTAGACCTCTTATATCATCGAAAGATGCAGAGAAATTAGTTCATGCGTTTGTCTTTAGTCGGCTAGATTACTGTAACGCACTCCTCTCAGGACTCCCCAAAAAAGACATCAATCGTTTGCAGTTAGTGCAGAATGCAGCTGCTAGAATCCTTACCAGGAAAAGAAAATCCGAACACATTTCTCCAGTTTTGATGTCACTACACTGGTTACCTGTGTCATTCAGAATTGACTTTAAAATTCTGCTTATGGTTTATAAAGCTTTAAATAATCTCGCCCCGTCTTATATATCGGAATGTCTGACACCTTATATTCCAAATCGCAACCTCAGATCCTCAACTGAGTGTCTCCTTAGAATTCCAAGAGCAAAACTTAAAAGAAGTGGTGAGGCGGCCTTCTGCTGTTATGCACCTAAAATCTGGAATAGCCTGCCAGTAGGAATTCACCAGGCTAATACAGTGGAGCACTTTAAAAAACTACTGAAAACACATTACTTTAACATGGCCTTCTCATAACTTCACTGTAATTTAATCCTGACACTCTGTATATCCAATTCATTATAATAACTATTCATTCAAAATTTGTACTAACCCCTACTCTCTCTTCTGTTTCCTTTTCCGGTGTCCTAAGCCACCACCATCTACCCAAAGCACCATGATGTTCCAACAATGATGGATGGATTAAAAGCCAGAAGTCTGTATAACCATCAGCATCAAGTGACTCCGTGAGAACCCTAACTACAAAGAGGACTATTTCATTTATGTTAGGTAGAATGCCCAAAGGGGACTGGGCGGTCTCGTGGCCTGGAACCCCTACAGATTTTATTTTTTTCTCCAGCTTTCTGGAGTTTTTTTTTGTTTTTTCTGTCCACCCTGGCCATCGGACCTTACTCCTTATTATGTTAACTAAGGTTGTCTTATTTTAATTTCTTTTTTGTCTTTTATTCTTCTTTTCTTCATTATGTAAAGCACTTTGAGCTACTTTTTGTATGAAAATGTGCTATATAAATAAATGTTGTTGTTGTTGTTGTTGTTAAAGAACGAGTTTAATTAACAAGACTCGGCACCTCATTAAGCAGCTGGTTGGAGTTTGTGGCCCTGACTTAGTTGGTCTTCTGTTGGCTCCCTCACTTCACATTTTATTTCTGTTTGGGTGCCATTTAAGGAAAGAAATGAAGCAATTCAGAGGAACGATGAAGAAATTCAGAGGAGCAAATCTTAAAAAAGCAATTCAATTAAAATGAACTCACAAGTTAATTAGCAACACCAACAGGGCACTCATTTAAAAAAAGGGTTAGAATGAAGACCTGCAGCCACGGTGGTCCTCCAGGACCAGACTCGCCAATCCCTGTTCTAAATGTACAACTAATAATGGAGAGCTAAACTTTAGGAGCTGTTGAACTGTAATATGCACTACAGCAACTTTTGTGTTACTTTGTGATGCTTTCTAGTGCCGTTTAGCTTTTTATTTTAGTAGCCACGGTGCCCGTTGAACACACAGGTAATCGAATCATTAAAAGATATTTCCTATCTCTTGCCCTACATGTATCTTCAGCACCATTCCTTGGTATTGGCCTGTGTCTGAACCTCTCATCACTAGCGCTCAACCCGTCGAGTGTGCTCCTCTAAAGCCTTCTTCTCAGTCTCGGACATTATTTTCAAGGCGTCTTTCTCCCCGCTCCTGTCCTGTTTTATACTTTCTGTCATTGAAGGAGACTCTGCCAGCTTCTCTTTACCAACACTCCTTCTCTTGGCAGCACTCCCGTAAAGCCACGTTCTCAGACTTTGTCATCGTTTTCGAGGCGTCTTCCTCACCTCCTGTCCAGTTTTGTACTTGACGTCTTTTGAAGGCGACTCTATCAGCGTGCCTCTATGGCCTTTATTAATGTGTCTTCACAGGCACTGCTTATTGCACACGCTTTCCCGTAAGTCTCAAAGCACTTCCGCTCTCGAGTGCGTTCCCATAAAGCCTGCTTCATCACAGACCCTGTCTTCATTTTCTAGGCGCCTTACTCGCCTCCTGTCCGGTTTTATACCGGGTGGCACACGAAAAAACCGAACCATCTCCTGCTCCAACATCGATGTCTGAAGGAGCCATGTGCAATGAAATATACGTTTTTCCTCGTCGTCGTCCTTCAGTCCTTGGACACAAGTCATTCCATACGGCTTCATTTGTAGTGAGTGCAACACTCGTTGACAAGACCTGCGCAAAACATTCGCTTGTTGTGCCAATTAATGTGTCGATTTCCTAGGGCTTCTGGCCATCTCATCTGTTCCTGAATATCTGCTACGACCGCAGGTGTACGAACAGACGGGCCCGATTCTTTTTGCAGTTTACAACTGACCCAGTCTTATGCCACTTCTTCAGCAACCCGTGAATACTACTCTTTGCTAGTAGGTTTACACCAGGAAACTTGTGTGCAAAAATGTCCCATGTTTCCTTAAAAGAACCAGCAGGTGACACATACGCCTCCACTATTCCAATCCTCTGTTGTAGAGGATATATCTTCCAGATCTCTTTCACGCATGTCTGTATCCACTGGCTCACAGCTTCCATATTAATGCACAGTTGGGACTGCTGATCCCGTCGTGACAATGAAGCTCTGCGATCGCGACGGCACCCGCCTGTATAATAACTCGAGCCATCCGGTCATTTAAATGCCACAGCCTACTGGAGTATTGTCGCTGACCACGTCCATCCCTTTATGACTGCATCTTCTGATGGCTCCTTCCAGCACGATAACGCACCATGGCACAAAGCTCAAATCATCTCAAACTGGTTTGTTGAACATGACGAGGAGTTCACTGGACTCAAATGGCCTCCACAGTCACCAGATCTGAATCCAATAGAGCATCTCTGGGATGTGGAGGAACGGGAGATTCACATCATGGACGTGCAGCTGACAAATCTGCAGCAACTGTGTGATGCTATCAGGTCAACATGAGCCAAAATCCCTGAGGAATGATTCCAGCACCTTGTTGGATCAACGCCATGAAGAATTACGACAGCTCTGAAGGCAAAAGGGGGTCCAGCTCGGGACTAGCAAGGTGTACCTAATAAACTGGCCAGTGAATGTATGTTTTGCGATTCATGTAAAACTAGTCAAGTACATTGGAGATAGATAGATAGATAGATAGATAGATAGATAGATAGATAGACAGATAGATAGATAGATGTGAAAGGCATTATATAATAGATACAAAAGGCACTATATAATTGATAGACATAGATAGATATGAAAGGCACTATATAATAGATGTGAAAGTCACTATAGATAGATAGATAGATAGATAGATAGATAGATAGATAGAAATGAAAGGCACTATATAATTGATAGATATATAGATATGAAAGGCACTATATAATTGATATAGATATGAAAGTCACTATAGACAGATAGAAATGAAAGACACTATATAATAGATGTGAAAGTCACTATAGATAGATAGATAGATAGATAGATAGATAGATAGATAGATAGATAGATAGATAGATATGAAAGGCACTATACAATAGATATGAAAGGCATTATATAATTGATAGATATAGATAGATATGGAAGTCACTATAGATAGATAGATATGAAAGACACTATATAATAGATGTGAAAGTCACTATAGATAGATAGATAGATAGATAGATAGATAGATAGATAGATAGATAGATATGACAGGCACTATAATAGATAGATAGATAGATAGATAGATAGATATGACAGGCACTATAATAGATAGATATAGATAGATATGAAAGGCACTATATAATTGATATAGATATGAAAGTCACTATAGATAGATATGAAAGACACTATATAATAGATGTGAAAGTCACTATAGATAGATACAGTAGATAGATAGATTAGATAGATATGAAGGGCACGATAGATAGATAGATAGATACTTTATTAATCCCAAGGGGAAATTCACAAATTAACATGCAAATAGTTTTTATTCCGACCTATGATTTATTTACTGTGGTGGGTTGGCACCCTGCCCGGGATTGGTTCTTGCCTTGTGCCCTGTGTTGGCTGGGATTGGCTCCAGCAGACCCCCGTGACCCTGTGTTCGGATTCAGCAGGTTGGAAAATGGATGGATGGATGGATGGATGGATTTATTTATTTATATATACTTTTTTTTTTTTTTAAAGACTACGTAATCATTTTCTACTTTACTGTATAAGGTAAACATGTTTTCTTTTCTTTGAATGCACCTACGCTTTAATCCTGACGTTAGTTGCCATGTTGTCAGCTTTAGAAAGAAGTAAAAGATGCTTGCGTGATGTAGGGAGGGTGATGCGTTTGCTAAAAACTTTCATAAATCAGAGTCCACAACTGCACAAAACTCGCAAACATTTTGCAAAAGAAAAAATAAATTTGCTACAAGTCCTTAAGTTTGTTTCCAATTGTCCAAAGCTGAGGGGATCAACGCCATACTGACAACAAAAAGGGGGACAGGTCTTTAGGGAAAATGTCATACTGCATGCAGTTTGTTTTGTTTATTTTACGGTAAATCAACTTAATGTGACTATGAAATGGACAGATCATTTTTCTGAGTATAATGCAAACATAAAATAAGTGAATAATGACAACAGTTCTCTGAGGTGGATTTTGTTTCTGTTTTAAAGAAAACAATCTGACGGCTTTATTTCAACGTCAGTTAATTGTATTAATGTGACACTGAAGAGATTTAAGTCAATATAACTAGAAACACGTACGTAATACCAGCAAACATGATCATTTTAAGCTAAATTAAGTTAAATCAGATGTATAAAGTAAACAGCTCAGTGAGTTCATTTTCTGAGTGAAAATTAAGGCCATCATATTTAACAAGCAGGCATTCCCATTTTTTAATAATAGGCTAAGGTGCCAACACTTACATTTATTGAAACCACCTGCCCAGCCTTAGGACTCACTGGACTCTGGATGGTGTGTGTGTGTGTGTGTGTGTATAATCTATGAAGAACTCAAGAGACCGTCCGGGTCTGTCTTCTGCCTTGTGCCCAAAAGCAGCCCGTTAAGCTGATGCCCATTTCCAGTGCAGATGACCCTATAATAGGATTAAACACAGGCTGAAGACTGGATGGATTCGATAATGAGAGTCAGAGCTTTGTTAACGGCAAGATAAGCACACACCCATGTTTAACCAAACCAGGCCAATTCCAACAGAGAGAATTAACTTTAACCTGCCATGAATCTGTAACAAGAAACGTGACACAAGGAACAGTGACCCAGAAGGGGCTTGCAATGCAAAGACAGTCTCCTGAGGCCATGAAAAAACACAGACCAGTGGGCTTCTCGATTCCCTTCTGTTTTCAGAGTCACAATCTGTTAACAAAATAGTAACTAACACCTGGCTCTTTAATGGCTACATTTGCTTTTATTAAGTAATCGATTTTTAGAAACATTTTTCTGCACAGTGCTGCAAAGAGCTGGCGCCGAACTCGGCAGTAAAGGAGACAAAGCAGGACGTGTCACTGGGTGATGAGGGGCTCTTCTCAAAACTGCAGTGTCCCACCCAAGTCCAAATACACTGATGGGGTCCATAAACGAGTTAGGCCAGGTCTTTCATATTAATTTCTTTTCTACTGGCCCTGTATAAGTAAGAGTGGCTACGGATACCTGCTCCCTGTAATGAAATGGAATCCCACCATGCTCAGGATCAATTTGTGCCATTTCACACATTCACAGTCCAATTTATTTATTTACGTATGTATTTAAATAGTTCAACAAATGTAGAACTGACAGGCCAAGCGCTTTGCTCAGGGAAGTGCAATGGGAGTTGAGGGCAATTCAACCCGTGACCTTGAAGCTTTACAGGCACGGCAACTAAATCTCACTTATGGTCGCTCAGGGAGTCATTGGAGAAGGGAGAATCAACACCTTCTAGTACAGCTCCTTTAGTTAACTAATTATTTAATGTAGTCCTGGTCATACGCCTTACAAGCTGCAATTTCATTTTACAGTAAAACAAAACAACAACAACAGAAAGAGAAAGAAAAATGAAGTTTAAGAATCAACAATGATACAAAGCATCAGCTTTTCATGCAAATATGCAAACAGACGCCATCTCATCTCATGGCATCTTAAGAATAAATCTTCATGGATTTTATACATTTATCGAAGTGAGGAGAAAGATTAGTTATAATACTCCACCCCCCATCAAAATATACTCTTATAAATGTTAAAAGAGGAAAATAAAAATTAAATTGTGTGCCTTCAAAATAGTAAATGCAATGTATGGAGCACACACACACACATATATATTTCTATATATATATTGTCACACACATGCGCAAGGGGACAGCTTAAAGGCTGGTAATGGTAATACCCCACTGCTCCAGGGGTTGGCGCTGTACAATGATGTCTTTTCTCTTCCTCTCACTGCAGACCAGAAGACTGACAGCTATAACAGCACAGACGTCACTCCAGGCGCCCAACCACCTTGACCTGCCTCTTGCATCTGTGAAGACGTTAGAACACTTGTTTTAAAACACACTTTTATCGGGTTCCTTACTTTATATACAGGGATGGGCAAAAGTAGGTTTACAGTTGTGAATACGCGAGGGCCAGCAATTTCTGCACTTATGAGATTGTACCCAAGTGCACTGTGCCATTATGGCATTCTTTTGAGTTAATAAAGTCAAAAACGCTATTGTAATAATCATAACCTGCATGTGCTTTTCCATACAAACAACTGTAAATCTACTGTTGTCCACTCCTGTATATATTTATACGTAAGCTGTGCATAGGGGACAGCTTCAGGGATCTGGTGATTGCACTTCCCTGCTGCTCCAGGGGTTGGCGCCGTGTCCTAATGCCTTTCCTTTTTCTCCCTCTGCAGACAGGAAGATTGTTGGCTATACCACCACTGATGTCACTTCTGGTGTCTGTCCACCTGGACTTAGCCGATCTTCCTGTCTTAAGTCCTTCCAACAGGAAGGGGCATCTTGAGGCAGTTCACATGGGAACTCGCATCTGGAAAGACGTTTTTGTAATTATTTTTTTTGTGATTGTTACACTTTAATCTTTATCGTGGTCTATCTGTTCTCTTAATATATATACTGTAAATATATATAC